>NW_027412088.1:123346930-123646895 GCF_047663935.1 Musca autumnalis | reverse complement strand
CCCATCAAGGCGTGGATTTATTAAATAATATTTTTACGTGGCCCATCAAGGCGTGGATTTATTAAATAATATTTTTACGTGGCCCATCAAGGCGTGGATTTATTAAATAATATTTTTACGTGGCCCATCAAGGCGTGGATTTATTAAATAATATTTTTACGTGGCCCATCAAGGCGTGGATTTATTAAATAATATTTTTACGTGGCCCATCAAGGCGTGGATTTATTAAATAATATTTTTACGTGGCCCATCAAGGCGTGGATTTATTAAATAATATTTTTACGTGGCCCATCAAGGCGTGGATTTATTAAATAATATTTTTACGTGGCCCATCAAGGCGTGGATTTATTAAATAATATTTTTACGTGGCCCATCAAGGCGTGGATTTATTAAATAATATTTTTACGTGGCCCATCAAGGCGTGGATTTATTAAATAATATTTTTACGTGGCCCATCAAGGCGTGGATTTATTAAATAATATTTTTACGTGGCCCATCAAGGCGTGGATTTATTAAATAAGCCTAACATCCTTCCTGCTTAAAACCATGGAACGAATAGTCGATACCATGATTAAGAGCAAGATTCCAAACGATATGCTTAAATACAAACAAAATGCATACGTTATAGATAGGTCAGTGGAAACCGCATTACATGAGGTTGTACACCACATCGAGAGCAACTTCGACAGGAAGATGTATACACTAGCGGTAAGCACTGATATTGAGGGTGCTTTCAATAACGTCAGCACCGAAACCCTTATCCAATCCTTAGATAAATTTCAGGTGAAACGGGCCCTTCGAGACTGGATAAGCCACATGCTAAAGAGTAGATCGATAAGCTGCGGGCTGCTTGACGTAAAAATAAAGGGCAAAGTTGGTCAGGGTACGCCGCAGTGGGGGATTTTATCCCCACTCCTATGGGTTACTACCATAAATAGTCTATTAAGGACTTTAACCGATGAGGGATTTGACCCAGTCTGCTATGCAGACCACGTTATAATACTTCTGAGGGGTAAGAATCCAAACTTGCTACGCAGAAGAGCTGAATCAGCCCTAAAACTAGCGTACAACTGTGCTAGACCAAGAGGTCTTAACGTAAACCCGGAATAAACGGAAATATGTCTGTTCACTAGGAAAACAAAACTGGGACACTTTTAAGAACCAGTTTTCCTAAACAAGACAATAAATATTTCCAACAAAGTTAAATATCTGGGAGTAATCCTGGATGGGAAACTTAAATGGAAAGGCCATATTCAAGAGAGAGCTAACAAAGCTTATAGATGTTGGTCAACCTGTAGAAGGGTTATAAGCTCCAAGTGGGGTCTTAATCCTAGGATAACACACTGGCTATACGAAAGCGTAGTTAGACATATTCTAACATACGCTTCAGTAGTCTGGCGGACAGCTATGGATAAAAAGTGTAATATTAAAATATTACAGAAAGTCCAACGAATGTGCTGTTCAAGTGTAAGCGGCGCAATGAGGACAACACCAACGAGGACATTAGAAACTATTCTATATATACACCCAATAGAAATCCAGATAAGGTATGAAGCGGCTGTCGCAGCCATCCGAATTAAAGCGATGGGCGAGTGGATCAGTAAGGACCACGTAACATACCATCAAAACTTTCTACGGGTAACAACGGGAGAGTCAATGGACAACATTGTATCGACCGTATATCTGAAACAATTGTAGCTGCCTCATGCGAGCATTAATTCCAGACAGAGACTCGTGGATCGGCGGAACTCTAGCACAAATGCCGACTGGAAACTATTGTTATACAGACGGCTCCATGCTAGGTGGGAGAACGGGACTGGGTCTTTTTATTGAAGAACCAGAGACCGAAATATCTCTTCGTTTGCCGGATCACAATACGGTCCATCAAGCGGAGTGTAAAAACAAACACAGAGTTTGGTTACTCTTGCTTATAGAGCAAGAACGTCAGAATAAGTCTGATCTCTTTATTTTTTCTTTCCGTTTTTATATTGAATCTTAAATCTAACATTGAGTTTCTTACTCTAAAAACTTACTCAATATCAAGTTACCCTTAACCAATCAGAAAAGAGTTCAATGCAATTACATTTACATGGGGGTACATGTGTTTATGTGTTTGTATTCATTTACATATGTTGAGTCTTTCATTCAAATCAAACATTTTACAATTCACTCAAATAATTTGCTATTGGGATATTCTTCATTCCCATTGGTCGGAACTCTGATTCATCGCAATACGATTTCGAATTCTAATAAGAACTCGAGATCTTTGCCCTACATATGAGCGAGCAACAAAACAAAGCAAAGAAACATGAATACAAAGAATGCAATGAACTCACTATGTTGCCGACCAACTCAACTTCAAACAAAGAAAACATCAAAACAAACGACAACATAATGACACACTACACCCTCACCCTTAAAAGAAATGTATACAATTTTGTTTTTTTTTTTTTTTTTTGTGTACATAAACAAATTGTATGCATTTTATGACAACTCTTTTCGGCGGTGTCAAGTAGTCTCTTTATGAATTACTTAAAATTACAATGAACTCACAAATTACAAAGATTGTTCTTTTGACATATGATCTTAAGTGGGCTACGTATATTTTTTTTTTGTATTCGGAAATAAAATAATTTTTTTGTTTACATACATACTTAAAGTAAGAGTCTTAAAATAAAATACAATTTTTTGGTTTAAGATTACTTGTGATATTTCTTTAACAAATTCTTATGAAATACTTTTTCTTTATTATTAATTCTTATTGTAACATTTAAATTTTCAATATTTATTACTTCATATGGACCATGATAAGGTGATTCATTCTTTCTTCTATTTTCCTTTCTAACTAAAACTAAATCTCCTATTTTAATGTCTATTCTATTCGTATTATCTAATGAATTTAAACTTCTCTTAATTTTAGTTTGTTCAATTATATTTCTAGCGTTCTCTAGCGAAATTTTTAACCTAAGTTTTAATTCCTTAGCATAATTCTCTGTATCATATACCTGTTCACTGTTCATTACTTTTTCGCCTGGCATTGTAGGTAATTTTCCAAAAATTAATTCGAATGGTGAATACCCTGTGTCAACATGTGGTGTGATGTTGTATGCAAAAGCATAATACGGTATCCATTCTTTCCAGTTATCGTTATTAACTAAAGAAAGAAAATATTCGTTTAGAACTCTATGATTTCTTTCAACTGAACCTACTGTCTCATGATGGTAAGGTGTCGAGAATTTCTGTTCGATGTTTAACAATTTGCACATCTCATTCATTAGTTCATTTGCAAATTCTGAGCCTCTATCGGATTTTAGAATCTTGAATATTCCATACTTCAATATTAAATGTTCATTTAAACTTCTAGCTATAGATTTGGCTTACTTTGTCTCCATAGGTACAGCTATTATGTATTTAGTTAATTCACATTGCATAGTTAGTATATATCTCTAATTATCTGAGGGTCTTAAGGGTCCTACCGTGTCAATTACTACTGTATCAAAGCTATTTACCGGTGTATCAGTTTTCATTAATGGTTCTTTGGTATGATTAATCTGTTTATTTCTTTGGCACAAATCACATGTAGATACGTATTTCTTTACCATCTTGCACATATTCTTCTATATATAATTTTGTTTAAGTTTTAATAATGTTTTTCTTACTCCAAAATGACCTCCGCATGGTGTGTCGTGATATAATTTTATCAATTCATATTTTTCTTTTTCATTAAATATTTTTCGAGGATTTTCATATAAAAGAATTCTGACGTCACTATTTTTCAAATATTTATTCATTTTTTCTTTAAATTTCCCATGGGTTATTAGTTCAAATATATCGTCACTTTTACTAAGTGCGATATTCTTAATACTCAATCGGCTTAACTCAGATGATAGCTTCTCCAAAATATTATCTAGATAATAAGGATTATCACTACATCTTATGGCCAATTCGTTCACAGAATGATTATTAAGAAAAGTGAATTCTTTTGTCGACACATCAATTATAAATTTTAATTTTTTAGCTAGCTTTATATCTTTAATGGATGTACATTCCACTACATTGAGTTGATCAGGCTCATCGGGATATGTCATCTCATTTTCTTTGTTCATATTATTGCGCAACTTATTTTTCATTCCTCGTGTTATCACCAGCGATTTCTTAACTTTTTCGTCAATATTCTGAGGTATCATTGTTATTAATATATCGGAGTCTATTTTTATACGTGAAAGTGCATCAGCATTAGTATTATTAATTCCTTTTTTATACACAATTTCAAAATCATAGTCTGATAGTTCTAATATAATTCTTGTCAATTTGGAACTTGGATTCTTATGAGAAAACAATGAGACTAGTGGACGATGATCCGTAACCACTATAAATTTCCTACCATAAAGATAAGGATGGAAAAACTGAATTCCCCAATGTATACCCAATAATTCCTTTTCAATGACTGGCTTATTTTTCTCTTGTTTATTCAAAGAGCGGCTTGCAGATATTGGTCTAACATTTCCTATTTCCCCTTGCGATAGTATTGCACCTAGAGCAAAATCAGAAGCATCTGTAGTTAGTATAAAAGGTTTATCAAAATCTGGATACTGTAAAATTGGTGGTGTTATTAATTTATTCTTAAGTGTCTCAAATGACTTTTGGCATTGTTCCGTCCATTCAAATTTAGTGTTCTTCTTGGATAACGAGTTCAAACATGTAGTTATTTCCGCAAAATTTTTAATGAATCGTCTATAGTAATTACAAAATGCTACGAATCTTCTAACGTCATCTGCGTTTTTTGGAACTGGATATTTGGTTATTGCATCGTATTTTGAAGGATCTGGTTTAATTCCATTAGGAGTTATTAAATGACCTAAATAAACTACCTCTGGCTTCAAGAAACAACATTTATTAGGGTTGAGTTTCAAATTGTACCTATTCAGTCTATCCAGTACCTTAATGAGATTCTCATTGTGGTGTTTGAAACTACATCCAAAAACTATTATGTCATCCACATAAAGAAATGCTTCAGACTCCAAACCAGATAAAGCTATTGTCAACATACGTTGAAAACTATTAGACGATATTTTAAGACCAAAAGGTAACCTTGTATACTGATAATGCCCATTAGATGTCGAAAATGCTGTCAGTGGTCTTGACTTAGGATCAAGTTCAATCTGATGAAAAGAACTAGTCATATCTAACGTCGAAAAATATTTCGCTCTACCCAATCTATCCAAAATATCGTCCAAACGAGTTAATGGAAACTTGTCATTAACAATCTTATCATTAAGTTTCCTAAAATCTACAACTAATCTCCATTTCTTCAAATCCGTCTGCCCTTTCTTTGGAACTAAAAGCAATGGTGCATTATAAAGACTAACTGATGGCTCGATCACTTTACTCTTTAAAAGGTCTTGTACTTGAGCATTTATTTCTTCCTTATGCGCTTGTGGTAATCTATAATTTTTTATATAAACAGGATTTTTATCTTCAACATTAAATTTCTGCTTATAAAAATTGTTTGTCGTTAAATCCTCATCTTCCAGATGGAATGTCGACTGATATTTCCTTAATATAGCTACAATTTCTTTCCTCTGAGTTTCACTTAAGTCATCTAAATTAATTTTGCTTAATAACCTTTCAAAACGTTCATTCGTATTGTGTGAACAAAAATGATTAACCGTAAGAACATCGTAATTACTTAAAGGAACTGTTTCTAATTTCATGTGATCTATTGTCATGTCCTGGTCTGTGACGTTCAATAATTTAATATGTTTATTCCCATTTTTCGGAATTATAGAATTAGCCAAAAACACACCTTTTGTAATTTCCCGATTTAGTACTACTGCATCTTCTATCAAACTGATGGTAAAAGGTAAAATGATTTCACTCCTCTTTGGTACAACTACCTGATTGATTCTGAGAGAACTATCGTGTATAGGAATTGTGACGCTTTCATCGTTCAAATTAAATGTTAGGATATACTTATCATTATCAACATTACACTTATATTTCGATAAAAAAATCTCTGCCTAAAATTCCATCTGTGCCAAGTGGAATATCATTTGATACTAGCTGAACACTATGCTCAATAACCATACCATTTATATCTAACTTAATATTAGTTGACCCAAAAGATTTAATTATTTCCCTCGAAATGCCTGTCAAATTGCAGTAATCATCTGAATTTTCTTCATAACGGTGCAGAAATTTCTCCTTGCACAAGGAAATATCGGCGCCAGTATCAATCAAAAATATAAGTGGATAGTCTACATCTACTACGTTTAACCTTACATAATTCTTTAGGTTAGACGATATACTGTAAATATTTTTGTCTTTTACTGTGTGCTCTCCGAAGACGAAGGTCTTGGGGTCTCCGGAACTTGGAAGTTTCCCTGATCTTGCACTTGATTAATATTGTAATCCCTATCGCTGTAGTTATTGTTGCTTCTATTATTGTTGTTCCTGTTATTATTGTTGTTCCTATTTCCATTATTATTATTTCTGTTATAGTTATTGTTATTGTTGTTGTTACGTCTGTTACCACTATTAGGTCCACTTCTATTATTTCGATTGTTTCTGTTGTCCCTATTTCTGCCGTAATCATTATTATCATCTCTGTTACTGTCATTATTATACCGTTTATTATTGTAACGTTTCTTCTTATTCCGCTAATTATCCTTACCAGCTTGTGCATTATGGTACATTACGTCCTTTTGCTTTGTACGAGACATATATCTTTCTGCTATCTGTAACGCATCGGCAAATGTCGATACACGACTAGCTTCAATGGTTGAAACAATTTGTTGATCCTGCAACCCATTCAAGAACGTATTGAATGCTGTCAGGTTATTGGTAGCGATTATTGCATCTCTACATTGTTCACCTAAATCAGAAATCTGAATCTCGTTAAGCTCAGAAACAAGACTTTCTATTTTATTAGCGAGACCTTGTAAGTTATTATTTCTTTGAGTTAAACCAGACAATTCGTTCAAAACAGCATTGGATGATTTTACGGGCTTATAGGCCGTCTTCAAAGTAGATAATAACTCAGTGATATTCTTAGGTATTCCTTTCTGTATAATCCTATTCTGGACCCGACTATCTAATCTTGAGCAAAAACATACTTAAAAAATAATTCCTTCTTTTCCTCAGGAATTGTTTCGTATACTAACTCTAGATTAGCAGTAAAACTTCCCAAATCCTCTTTATTTACCTGTAAAAACCGGTACTAAAGCAACAATAGTCTTCAAATCATTAGTCTCCATCTTGTTTTCTCGTTTTACCGTATCTTTTTCTCTAACCTGCTGAGCTAACTCTGAATGTTCCAACAACAAACTTAAAACTTCCGATTTTAACTCACTAAATCTTGTCCTATATTTAACTGAATCTTCGTATTTTTCTTTTTCTACTAATTCATTAAAGTCAGTCTGTAGATTCGCTAACTCTGCTTTTTTTATATATTGTTTCCTTCGTGTATGGTTTGCTCAATGACTTTTTCGCATTTGATACTAATATACCTAAAGACTGTAAAACCTTATCCATGGTCACACATTATTATGGACTTAAAGCTATTACAAAAACATTTATCAATAAAATTTGAACTTATTGTAGCGCACTTAATCTGGCCTGTTGCTTCCTAATTTGTTTCTTTACATATCTCCTTAAATATCTTATTATTGCTACTATGGTTATAATAACACAAACTAATATTAATACCTCTATGCTCACACTTACTGCTGTTGGAGCATTAGCAGTTGCTTGAATTACCTCGCTTATCTTTGTCTGGGTGCTTCCCATGGTTTACAAAATTTTGAACACCGTTTTATTTCATTTCATAATCTTTTTTTATTTAAAAAAATTTGACCACGAGCGGCTAGCGCTTACTGGCCCTAACGTCTGCAGATTGATGCAGCGTTTAATAAAAAAAAAAAATTTCTTACTTCCTATTTTCGAGATAATTCCTTATGAGGAATTCAATCTCGTCTACGCGTAACCATAACCTCGACGCCCGGTCCCAAGGAGGTGGCGGATCTGAATTAATTTCACGTAGAAGAAGGGCCTTCTCCTTCTTAAGCCTCCATGTATAGCCTCCTCTACGGCGAGGGGTGTCGACCAAAGGAATCTCCGTGAGCCGGTCCTCCTCTCTAGACCTCCGTTGACTCCTTCTCTTATATTCTTCTATTGTAATCGGTTGAGGGCCTGACATCTGGTTGGTGGTTGGTGGTGGTCCTTCTTCTTTAATCCACGATCCTGGCTTGGATCGGACTGCCCGGACAGTATGGCAGTGTCTTCAAAGGAACTTCTCTGCGGCTTGACGCAGGATCAGCTATTTTCATCTGCGGATGGAACGCAGGAATACTTGCCGATTTTAGAGGAAGTTAATTTGGCAGGATCGCCATGTAAAAACAAACACAGAGTTTTGGTTACTCTTGCTTATAGAGCAAGAACGTCAGAATAAGTCTGATCTCTTTATTTTTTCTTCCCGTTTTTATATTGAATCCTAAATCTAACATTGAGTTTCTTACTCTAAAAACTTACTCAATATCAAGCTACCCTTAACCAATCAGAAAAGAGTTCAATGCAATTACATTTACACGGGGGGTACATGTGTTTATGTGTTTGTATTCATTTACATATGTTGAGTCTTTCATTCAAATCAAACATTTTACAATTCATTCAAATAATTTACTATTGGGATATTCTTCATTCCCATTGGTCGGAACTCTGACTCATCGCAATACGATTTCGAATTCTAATAAGAACTCGAGATCTTTGCCCTACATATGAGCGAGCAACAAAACAAAGCAAAGAAACATGAATACAAAGAATACAATGAACTCACTATGTTGCCGACCAACTCAACTTCAAACAAAGAAAACATCAAAACAAACGACAACATGATGACACACTACAGGAGATCCGAGCGATTACAGAGTGTCTGAACTGCCTTAATGCGAACACGAGACCAACTACTGTAAACGTCTTTACGGACAGTAAAACTGCAATCAAAAAATAACAACCAAGACAGTAAAATCACAAACAGTCTTGGATTGTATAAATTCGATTAACAGCTATTCTCAACATGGCTCGGTGCGTATAATATGGGTACCGGGATATGCGGGGAATAGAGGTAATGAGATAGCAAATTCTCTGGTAAAAAATGGAAGGGAATTAGCAACAGTAAACTCAGGGAACCCAAAGCCACTAAACGCGTCTCAGCTAGAGTTAAAAACTTGGGCAAAAACTGCCCACTTATCCCTATGGAATGGAGAGGAATTAGGGAAAACCGCAGAAATCCTATGGGGAGACCCAAATGAGGAAAAAACTAAAAACCTATTACTGCTACTGTGTTTACACGCTCATCTGCACAAAATGAATTGTGCAGACAACAGCGTATGCAGGGCATGCGGAGAAGATATCGACACATTGGAGCATTTTCTCTGCCAATGCCCCGCTTTCGCAAACATCAGATCCCAGTTTTTAGGGACCGACACAATACCAGATCTTTATCAGGTAATTGTAGACGACCTGAAACAATTACGGGATTTTTTTAAGGGAACAGAGGTCCTTAAATAAAATACAGTAGAGACCCCTTCTTCAAGAACCTAGTCTAGAGCGCACAACAGGCCTACTTAACGCCTACTTCGCCCCTCTTTTCAACCTAACCTAACTCTTAAATCCTGTGCAGAACGTAAAGCATATAAGCTACGCGCCATTTCATTATACAGATCCAATTCTAGACAGAGACATTCGCTTGGCAGAACTAAATACCATGTTAAAGAAATTGAAGTTGAACAAAGCACCAGGAGAGGATCGAATCCTAATCAGATACAACAAAATCTTAATATAATCCCGGTATTATAGAAAATACTTGTATTAAAAACGGTGAAGGGAATTATCAATTGGCTTTTCAGCTTTTTGAAATGATGGCTTTTTTAGCAAAAAATCTAACTTTTTAAGTGTCCAGTATTCTCAAATAAATGAGAATCACACTCACTTTTCGGCTTTTCCAAAAAAAACATCAGAACAAATATATTCGCAAACAACTATCAGCACGTATCAACTAAGAACTCAAAGAGTTCTGTAAGTTGAAAAAAATCATCACAGTTGCCTGTGAGTGATTGTTGTCGGAATTTATTACAAACTCCCTTGCGCGTGCCAAATAAATAAGAATCACACTCACTTTTCGGCTGTTCCAAAAAACATCAGAAAAAAATATTTGCAAACAACTATCAGCACGTAGCACTCTGTAGTAGAGGGTAATAAATGAAGTTAAGCCATTGGGGGAATACTCCAGCTTAAGCAATCAAATGAGATTGAATCTTCAACAATGAACAAAACAAACAAAAAACAGCGAATGGCACGCGAAAGGGAGTTTGTAATAAATTCCAACAACAATCACTCACAGGCAATGGATGATGTTTTTCAACTTACAGAACTCGATGAGTGCTTAGTTGATACGTGCTGATAGTTATTTGCAAATATTTTTGTTCTGATGTTTTTTGGAAAAGCCGAAAAGTGAGTGTGATTCTCATTTATTTGAGAGTTCGGTTCTTCGCTAAAAAAGTCATAATTTCAAAAAGCTGAAAAGCCAATTGATGATTCCTTTAGCCGGGATGAAATTATGATATTGGTAGCGATCAGTAAAATTTTCGTTTTGAAAAACATGACTCTCTGTAGTAGATGGTAATAAATGAAGTTAAGCCATTGGTGGAATACTCCAGCTTAAGCATTCAAATGAGATAGAATCTTCAACAATCTTCGACGCGCAAGGGAGTTTGTAAAAAATTCCACAACAATCACTCACAGGCAACTGTGATGATGTTTTTCAACTTACAGAACAAGATGAGTTCTTAGTTGATACGTGCTGATAGTTGTTTGCAAATATTTTTGTTCTGATGTTTTTTGGAAAAGCCGAAAAGTGAGTGTGATTCTCATTTATTTGAGAATACTAGACACTTAAAGAGTTCGGTTTTTCGCTAAAAAAGACATCATTTCAAAAAGCTGAAAAGCCAATTGATAATTTCCTTCGCCGGGATGAAATCATGATATTGGTAGCGATCAGAAAAATTTTGCAACACTGTCATTTCGTTTTGAAAAACATTACTCTCTGTAGTAGAGGGTAATAAATGAAGTTAAACCATTGGGGGAATACTCCAACTTAAGCAATCAAATGAGATTGGATCTTCAACAATAAACAAAACAAACAAAAAACAGCGAATGGCACGCGCAAGGGAGTTTGTTAAAAATTCCAACAACAATCACTCAAAGGCAACTGTGATGATGTTTTTCAACTTACAGAACTCGATGAGTTCTTAGTTGATACGTGCTGATAGTTGTTTGCGAATATATTTGTGATGTATATGATGGGTATTTTAAAAGAAAGTATTTGCAATTGGGTAGAACGATATCGTATACTTACTGAATACCAAGCCGGTTTCAGGAAGGGTTACTCGACAGTTGATAACACTGTCCTATAGTGAAAATTTGCAGGGGTTCTATTGCATAAATTCGATATTGTAGGAGTCCACGGAAGACGGAAATACCTTTGGTTTCTTTGTGTCACTTCGTTTTTTGATTTTATAACGGCAAATGTAGTGAAAAACGGGGTTTCTTGGATTTTCAACTTATAACGGACATAACATCTTTTTTCCACAATGGAATTTTACAGCTTATTTTTTTTAAAAAACAAGACAAAATCGTGTCTTTCGAAGAAGCCATAATTAAAAATCGGGTAACAAATGGTTAAGTTATAGTGATTTAAGTGTTTAAGCTCTTCCTCGTGCTCTAGGCTGCGCAGAAGACAACAATTGCGTACTTATTTACTTTTATCAAAAAGGAAATTTAGTTAGCTTTACAAAACGGTTAAAACCAATGAAATCGGTCGAAAAATGCGTGAGTTATGTCATCTTTAGTGTTTTAATTTTTTGGTTTTTCCTTTATAAAATATTGGTACAATGTGCGTAATTATTAAGTAGACAAATTCAAATTACAATCATACGCACTAAGGTACCAACTTTTATAAAGGAAAAACCAAAAGGTTAGAACACAGAAAATGCTATAACTCATTTATTTTTCAACCGGTTTCTGTGGTTTTCGCCATTTTGTAAAGCTAACTAAATTTCCTTTTTGATAAAAGTAAATAAATAAGCAGCCTAGAGCACGAGGACAAGCCTCTTCCTGTTTTTAATGCGTTTTTGTCACACTTAAATCAATATCTTAACCATTTATTATCCGATTTAAAAAAAAGAAGTTATGTGCGTTTTAAGTTGAAAATCCAAGAAACCCCGTTTTTCACTACATTTGCCGTTATAAAATTAAAAAACGAAGTGACCCAAAGAAGCCAAAGGTATTTTCGTCTTCCATGGAAAGGAAAGGAAAAACCAAAAGGTTAGAACACAGAAAATGCTATAACTCATTTATTTTTTAACCGGTTTCTTTGGTTTTCGCCATTTTGTAAAGCTAACTAAATTTCCTTTTTGATAAAAGTAAATAAATAAGCAGCCTAGAGCACGAGGACAAGCCTCTTCCTGTTTTTAATGCGTTTTTGTCACACTTAAATCAATATCTTAACCATTTATTATCCGATTTAAAAAAAAAAGAAGTTATGTGCGTTTTAAGTTGAAAATCCAAGAAACCCCGTTTTCACTACATTTGCCGTTATAAAATTAAAAAACGAAGTGACCCAAAGAAGCCAAAGGTATTTTCGTCTTCCATGGACACCCACGAAAATGAATTTATGCTTCAGAATCCTTGCAAAAAAATTTGTCAACTTTTGTAGCAGAGTGTAATTAATTATGGCTTGGAAGTGGTTACTGGTACGATCGACCGAAATTTGCTGAGGTTAAGACGTATTGTCAACTCTGTCGCTAGATTTGTGTATGGTGTGGGTCGTCGGGAACATATATCTTCTTATGTTGAGAATCTTCTGGGAATGGATTTCGAGCGGTTTGTCTCCTGTAAACTATTATATGCGTTTCACAAAATAATTATGACTGGTACGCCAGCTTCTTTAGCTACCATGTTTAGCTTTAGCTTTATTCCAGAAACACACAAATCTTTTTACCTAGAATACACAACTCTACTTTTGAGAAATCATTCTTAATACGTGTTGCAAGATTGTGGAATTATTTACCTGTTGAACTGAGACTTTTTTCACAGTCCAATAATGCTTTTCGGTTAAAATTGTTGAATCATTTTGGATTTCGACGTTAATATAGGCTAACTTTTTATAAATGATTTTTTCGATCTTTTTGCTTTTACTATATTATTATTATTATTATTTTTTGTCTTCATGACATTAGCTATGTAGGCATTTTAATATTTTAACCCTGCTTTGGGTACATTCTATGTTATCAAATGACTTCTGTCGTGTTTGGTTGCACTACTGCAATTTGACGTCTACCTGGCTTATTGTACCGAGAATATGTTTGTTGCTTTTGGCCATTGTTTGCTGTATTTTTCTTTTCTTTGTTATGGCTGGGGAGCCAAATACAATTACAATTATAATCAACGAATTTTTATAAATTGAGTTTATAAGTAATTTTTACTTGGAATTTAATATAGAATACTGTTATTTGAGAATACTAGACACTTAAAGAGTTCGGTTTTTCGCTAAAAAAGACATCATTTCAAAAAGCTGAAAAGCCAATTGATAATTTCCTTCGCCGGGATGAAATCATGATATTGGTAGCGATCAGAAAAATTGCTTGCATTTCTTTTTGAAAAACATTACTCTCTGTAGTAGAGGGTAATAAATGAAGTTAAACCATTGGAGGAATACTCCAACTTAAGCAATCAAATGAGATTGGATCTTCAACAATAAACAAAACAAACAAAAAACAGCGAATGGCACGCGCAAGGGAGTTTGTAAAAAATTCCAACAACAATCACTCAAAGGCAACTGTGATGATGTTTTTCAACTTACAGAACTCGATGAGTTCTTAGTTGATACGTGCTGATAGTTGGTTGCAAATATTTTTGTTCTGATGTTTTTTGGAAAAGCCGAAAAGTGAGTGTGATTCTCATTTATTTGAGAATACTAGACACCTAAAGAGTTCGGTTTTTCGCTAAAAAAGGCATAATTTCAAAAAACTGAAATCCAATTGATAATTCCCTTAGCCGGGATGAAATCATGATATTGGTAGCGATCAGTAAAATTTTTTCAACACTGTCAATTCGTTTTGAAAAGCATTGCTCTCTGTAGTAGAGGGTAATAAATGAAGTTAAGCCATTGGGAGAATACTCCAGCTTAAGCAATCAAATGAGATTGAATCTTGAACAATAAATAAAACAAACTTTTATTAAAACAGTAATATTCCCTATTCACAAAAAAGGACATATGACAGAACCATCCAATTACAGAGGAATTGCGTTCATGAACTGTTTGGCAAAACTAATGATGGGTATTTTAAAAGAAAGTATTTGCAATTGGGTAGAACGATATCGTATACTTACTGAATACCAAGTCGGTTTCAGGAAGGGTTACTCGACAGTTGATAACACTGTGCTATAGTGAAAATTTGCAGGGGTTCTATTGCATAAATTCGATATTGTGGGAGTCCACGGAAGACGAAAATACCTTTGGTTTCTTTGGGTCACTTCGTTTTTTGATTTTATAACGGCAAATGTAGTGAAAAACGGGGTTTCTTGGATTTTCAACTTATAACGGACATAACTTCTTTTTTTCCACAATGGAATTTTACAGCTTCTTTTTTTTTAAAAAAAAAAAGACAAAATCGTGTCTTTCGAACAAGCCATAATTAAAAATCGGGTAACAAATGGTTAAGTTATAGTGATTTAAGTGTGACAAAAACGCATTAAAAGACAGGAAAATGCTTTTCCTCGTGCTCTAGGCTGCGCAGAAGACAACAATTGCGTACTTATTTACTTTTATCAAAAAGGAAATTTAGTTAGCTTTACAAAACGGTTAAAACCAATGAAATCGGTCGAAAAATGCGTGAGTTATGTCATCTTTAGTGTTTTAATTTTTTGGTTTTTCCTTTATAAAATATTGGTACAATGTGCGTAATTATTAAGTAGACAAATTCAAATTACAATCATACGCACTAAGGTACCAACTTTTATAAAGGAAAAACCAAAAGGTTAGAACACAGAAAATGCTGTAACTCATTTATTTTTCAACCGGTTTCTTTGGTTTTCGCCATTTTGTAAAGCTAACTAAATTTCCTTTTTGATAAAAGTAAATAAGTAAGCGGCCTAGAGCACGAGGACAAGCCTCTTCCTGTTTTTAATGCGTTTTTGTCACACTTAAATCAATATCTTAACCATTTATTATCCGATTTAAAAAAAAAGAAGTTATGTGCGTTTTAAGTTGAAAATCCAAGAAACCCCGTTTTCACTACATTTGCCGTTATAAAATTAAAAAACGAAGTGACCCAAAGAAGCCAAAGGTATTTTCGTCTTCCATGGACACCCACGAAAATGAATTTATGCTTCAGAATCCTTGCAAAAAAATTTGTCAACTTTTGTAGCAGAGTGTAATTAATTATGGCTTGGAAGTGGTTACTGGTACGATCGACCGAAATTTGCTGAGGTTAAGACGTATTGTCAACTCTGTCGCTAGATTTGTGTATGGTGTGGGTCGTCGGGAACATATATCTTCTTATGTTGAGAATCTTCTGGGAATGGATTTCGAGCGGTTTGTCTCCTGTAAACTATTATATGCGTTTCACAAAATAATTAAGACTGGTACGCCAGCTTCTTTAGCTACCATGTTTAGCTTTAGCTTTATTCCAGAAACACACAAATCTTTTAACCTAGAATATACAACTCTACTTTTGAGAAATCATTCTTAATACGTGTTGCAAGATTGTAGAATTATTTACCTGTTGAACTGAGACTTTTTTCACAGTCCAAAAAATGCTTTTCGGTTAAAATTGTTGAATCATTTTGGATTTCGACGTTAATATAGGCTAACTTTATATAAATGGTTTTTTTCGATCTTTTTGCTTTTACTATATTATTATTATTATTTTTTTGTCTTCATGACATTAGCTATGTAGGCATTTTAATATTTTAACCCTGCTTTGGGTAAATTCTATGTTATCAAATGACTTCTGTCGTGTTTGGTTGCACTACTGCAACTTGACGTCTATCTGGCTTATTGTACCGAGAATATGTTTGTTGCTTTTGGCCATTGTTTGCTGTATTTTTCTTTTCTTTGTTATGGCTGGGGAGCCAAATACAATTACAATTATAATCAACGAATTTTTATAAATTGAGTTTATAAGTAATTTCTACCTGGAATTTAATATAGAATACTGTTAATACTAATTACTGGCCTTGGAGGCTTTTGTATTATTATATGGATTAAATAAATAAATAACTTTTGCAAAAAAGAGTTTTTAAATAATAGGGCCCTTGGATGTACCCCGAAATTAAAAAAAAATATATATAAACCCTATTTTCACCTCGGTTGTTCCCTGTATAATCTCTGAAATTTTCAAAAAATCGGTTCAGCCGGAATCGGAACATACATACATACACATTGTCTTTTATATATATGATTTCACCCAACAGTTTTGGTCCAATAAACCCGATAATTATTATATGATCATCATATTATATTGCAAGCTTTTTTGTCTTAAACTTAAATCAGTCTTAAAAATTTGCGCCGAACGGAATATTATTGCGATTTTCAGGACAGCTACAAAATCGGGTAAAAATGTTGGGTTTGGTCCATTTCACACCTTACGATCATAACCAACATATAATGTGGTCACTTCTGGTCGGAACCCGACCTCTCCGCTAAATTTTGTGACGATCGGTCCATAATTGGGCATGGAGTTTTGTTACAATTGCTAATGGACAGACGGACAGACATAGCTAGATCACTTTATCTCTCAAGATATGAAACAGTGGCAAGGGGTCTACGACGAATACTTTGCGATGTTACACGAATATTGGACAAAACAAACCTATAATACCTTTCCATATTGCTTTGTAGAGTATAAATATTTTATTTTAAAAAATTTCGTAAGTGCCTGCAAAAAAATAACACTGTACAACGAAAAGGCCGTAAGTCCAAAGACATCCAATTATCTCCCAAACGCGACGAAATTTGATCAAACAAAGTTCAGGCATTGAAGCGGAATAAATAAAGGAAGAATACTGCCTCTACCACCATAATAAAATCTCTAATACTGAAAGCGCTGGAATGTTTTTTTTTCCTCCTGAAAATTTAGGAAAAGGACTTACGACCTTTTTCGACCCAGCATACGATATGAATTTTTTACGAATAGGACGCGCTCTATTCTCGTCTGAACAAGAAAAGAAAAACAGCTGATTTGTTTGTTCGCAATATAAATAACGAAAACAATACAACAAAAATGAAAAATATTTTTTTTGCAATACTTCCGAGGTCTATGTAATACGATGTACAACTTCTGGACCAAATTGGTTCTGCCTTCAAGGCTTATCTTACGTACTACCCAGTTTAGTTGATGCCTACGTGTTTTTGGAGCTTTTGGACCCTTATTTCAGGAAGTATTGACTCGCCTAATACAAGTTATTACAACAAAAATCAAAGGAATTCGAGAGCAGTAGTGCGGCTCTCTAACTCTAACTTCTTGAGTTACCGACAAATGTCCGTAAAATTAATGGGTCGATTCCGTATGGCGGCGCGAGGCGTGTCGCGTTGCCAGTCGTCTCTGCGACAAAAATAAGTAAATGTTTTGTTTCCACCAATAATCAACATTATTATTTATAATTTATTTTTAAATGCTATTTTCGTCTTCCAAAAGACGCTGTTCCATTTATAGTAGAGGCATTAAAAATTACTAAAAATACCCTCATTAAAGTGTGTGCTGCTTTACGGTTTTTTTACAGAAGGAAGTTTTCAAAGATCCAATGGCAATGACTTTTACCTCGGTATGGCTCAACCCACATTGTCAGTGGTATCTGTGAAGTGTTGCAGTCAATAGAGCGTGTTATTGTCAATAACGGTATTCTTATTACATATTAGCTAATTTTCTCTTTATTGTAGCTTTAAAATGAGTCCACACTCCATTCATCTGGTGTACGGGTTGGTGGGCCACAACTATTTAATTGCTCCACAACATTCTTCCATACCACTTTAAAAGTGGCTTTAGTTTCGGCAAAAAAATGACTCCACGTTTGCGTGGGGTTCCATTTTTTCAGTCACCATTACAAATTGCTTACTCAAACACCAAAAAAACTTATATAATATTAAATAAATTCAATTAAAATGAATGAAAATGTTACCGAAAATGAACTTTATGGCGACAGAATTTGACGTCGTCGGGCGACTTTTGCCATACGAAATGTAAAAATTGCACCTGGCGCAATACGGAATCGACCCATAAATGCTTATAATTGCGGCAATTAACGATGTTTTTCTGTAAGTTAACAACGAATGAAAACCAGTCATACCCCCACTATCATAAGTCTTCCTTTGTTATAGTTTGGATTTACCGAACAGATTTAGAGCGTTCCGCTTAACTTAAAGTAAAAAGTGATGATTGAATTTCAAGGAGGAGCTTCTTGGAATCTACTTTCAATGTAAAAATAATATTTTTAATGTCTTCAAATTAGTTTATTTTGCGTTTTAAATCCCTCAGATAGTAAACGAACACATATAATAATGGCCCATAAAGTTCTACCGATAGCAAGAGTGTTGTCAACTTTATTTTAACTTTTCATTCATAATTTTGTGTTTTGTTTTTACCGATTTTTGTCGGTAACTCAAAAAATTAGTTAGCGAATCACACAACAGCGAATCACATCAGCACCTTTTCAAAATATGAGTTAAGCGGTTTGTACACGGTCTGCATTTTTCTTATTTATATAACATAAACGCAATTCCTCTGTACGGCAAACTTTTATTTTTCTATAGTTTTTTTTTGTTTTCGCTAATTATATTGCGTACATACAAAAAAGCCGTTTTCGTTTTGTTGTACAGACGAGAATAGAGCGCGTTCTATTCGTAAAAGTACTTGCGTATTGCCATAGCACTTTGTCCCGGTCCATTAAAAATTTCATGAAACTAGGCGTTCTTAGATCGAGTTCCCAACTACAGCAATTTAATTATTTTACTCTACTTGGAACTCCATCTAGAAGCGCATAGTTTTATGAATTGTTTTAATGAAATTCCAGCTAGTGTGGACCGGGACTTTGATGCATTGAAATTTCTCTATGAATTTCTTTACTACTTTGAAGTACAACTGTCAAACTTCTAACTTCTAATATACTGAGCGCCACTTTACAACACCTTCGCTTTTGCCTTGTTTTTACTTTTTGAATTCGTTCTCGAATCTCTCTCAAGCAACAGCTTAACAAATGTAAATATTATCTAATAGTGCGGTTAACTAGGGTTTTTTTGCCGGGTTAACCCACTTCGAGAGGATTTATTCGACGTTTGCGCTATGGAATTGACATTTTAAATCCAAACCCACTGAGTTAATCCGGTTAAGTGTAACCGGGGTATAATAGCTCATTTAGACTAGCCATAAATCCTCGACTGGATTTAATAAACTCAGTACAAATCTCTTTGCATTTAGATATAAATTTTGGAGGATTTAAATGACAGTCAGCTGATTTTTGTCCATGCACTATTACCAAGGTAGATGCATCTGATCGAATTTGAAACGTCAAAAGATTTTTTTGTAAATTGAATTTGTCTCAAAAAACATACGTAAAATTACAAATTTATTGTTTAATACTAAACATGTTAGTACATTATGCTACTAATACTAACTAAAGAGCAAATAAAGAATTGTCCTACCGCAGTTTGCCCATCTAAAATAAATAAACGAGTTATTTTATCGTTTAGACATCGTAAATATTAGTCTTGGTTGTTTACAAATTTTTTATATTTTAAATTACATATTTTTAGTGTAGCAATTCACCGATGCATCTACCTTATTTATTATGTCAGCTTGCAACTTTTTTATTTTCTAGCCACATGTTTCAAAAAACAGAGTTGTATACGTATTTATGCCAGATTTAAAACAAATCCACTTAATAGGTGTGTCTTTTTACTTACTAAATGTTGCTGAAACATTTTTTCAGCAACTTTTTCTTTATACAACTGTCAAAATCTGCAACATTAGTAATAATTATTACTAATTATTACTGAGGATTTATTTTTGTTTGGGATATCTGGTAGATTTTGGCTGGATTTCGTAAATAAAACCTGATAATGTGCTAAATCCGGCTAATGAAGTCATATCTAAATCGGCTTTAAGATAGTATAAAACCCAATTTCGATCAATAAAACAAATCAGATTTTGAATTATTAATGCCGCAAATTTGTGTTTTAATTCTTACATTTGGTCTTGAGCGAACCGTATAGAAATTTGTTTACGACAATTAAAGATTTTTTCTCTTCTTCTATTTCCATAGAAGTAATCAATACACATCAACAAATCCATCATCTCATAATATGATCATCAAATTTCGTTCAGTGGTTTTTAAAATTTTTTATCCATAGCCTACATAGAATATTACAACAAAAAAGCATTAGCCAGTATCGTTTTTGTTATGGATGCTGTTCTCACTGTTCCCACATTGACCTTTGTATGCAGACGAATATGGCTACCCAAGTGGGGTGATACATTTTTGGCAATATTTTTCGTCGAATAAAATTAAAATCTTTTTCTTTTTTGAAAATATTTTCGGATATTTTTTCGAATACGTACTCGAAAAAAAATGTTCGAAAATCGTGGTGCAATGTACAGTCGGTCCTCGATAAATACGTATATATATATTATATTATTTTTTATTCCGTAAATTAGAATCTATGTATTTCGAAGCTTGATTTTATATTGAATTTTACATTTGTGGAAAACTTTTATTTAATTGAATTAATTGAGCATTCATGACCTTAGGAGTTTAGTATTGAACAAGCGATATCTAGGGAAGTCCACACACATTAAACCAATAAGCTGCGATCGTTTCGCTGGTTTTTAAACGGTTTTATTTAACTCAGCCTGTTTGTTTTATTCTTGGGTCAAATTTAGTACATCAAATTTCACCCTCTTCCTGTCAACCGATTAACCTGAAATTTTGTATACACTTTGGACTTTGGGGGCAATACAATTATGTTTATTCATTATCACTATAAATTCAAGATGGCGGCCGCTACAAAATGGCGGATAACGTAGGTTTTATCAATTCCATCAATATGGGTATCAAATGAAAGTGCTCAACCAGTAGAATACAATGTACTATATAAAATTAAAATCCAAGATGGCGGCCCCTACAAAATGGCGAATAACTTACAGCGAATCACATTAAAAGTATCCACATCAATTTCTTTTATTAAACGGTTTTATTAAACTCAGCCTGTTTGTTTTATTCTTGGGTCAAATTTAGTACATCAAATTTCACCCTCTTCCTGTCAACCGATTAACCTGAAATTTTGTATACACTTTGGACTTTGGGGGCAATACAATTATGTTTATTCATTATCACTATAAATTCAAGATGGCGGCCGCTACAAAATGGCGGATAACGTAGGTTTTATCAATTCCATCAATATGGGTATCAAATGAAAGTGCTCAACCAGTAGAATACAATGTACTATATAAAATTAAAATCCAAGATGGCGGCCCCTACAAAATGGCGAATAACTTACAGCGAATCACATTAAAAGTATCCACATCAATTTATTTTATTAAAACTGCTATTGCGAAGAGATAATTAATAATGCCGACTTCATTCTTTTTTCTTTGCATTATTTTTATATGTCTTGACCTAAATATTATAAAATAAAATTAACGAAATTCTGATGAATTTAAATAATAAATTAAAAATTGTTAATATCATCGATTTTTATCTCACAGTGAAAATATCCACTCCAAAAGTAAAAATTGTAAACATCACCGATTTTTATCTCACAGTGAAAAGTATCCACTCTAAAAGTTTTATGAAACCATAAGGATTTCTTAGCGATTTAGCATTCGGTATGACATCCTTTGTTATCCTATACAGCTTTTAGACATTTTGTCAAATATTGTTGTTAGAGTGGACACTTTTCACCGTGAGATAAAAATCGGTGATGTTTTCAATTTTTACTTTTGGAGTGGATACTTTTCACTGTGAGATAAAACTTACCTGAATTTCCTTAATTTGATTTTATAATATTTAGATCAGCCCTGCTCAATACGGTGAAAAATTTACACCAGCTATGTCACACATATCCTTATGTTCGTTCGCTCAGTTGCTGTTGAGTCGTCAACAAAACAACACGCCAGAGGAAAGTGTGCGACGATATTTATTGTTGTTAGAGTGGATACTTTTCACTGTGAGATAAAAATCTGTGATGTTTACAATTTTTACTTTTGGAGTGGATACTTTTCACTGTGAGATAAAACTTACCTGAATTTCGTTAATTTTTATAATATTTAGATCAGCCCTGCTCAATACGGTGAAAAATTTACACCAGCTATGTCACACATATTCTTATGCTCGTTCGCTCAGTTGCTGTTGAGTCGTCAACAAAACAACACGCCAGAGGAAAGTGTGCGACGATATTCATGTATGCATGCTCAGTTGCTGTTGAATCGTTTAACAAAACAACACGCTAACGGAAAGTGTTCGACAAAGTGTTGCTCACACACACAACAACAGATGCTGGTTTTGAGCAGGGCTGATTTAGATCAAGACACTAATGTAAATAATATTTTTTATCAATCCCCAATATGGGTATCAAATAAAAGGGATTGACAAGAAGAATACAGTGCACTATACAAACTCAATATTTTAGATAGGCGCAGCCACTAAATGGCGTATAATTAAGATTTAAATTTAGAAATTGAATCTGTAATCTGTATCTGATTAATCCACCACCCAAGTCAAGATTTTGTATCGTGTTGAGGACTGTATGGCGTTAGGGTGGCTAAAAATGATACGTCGCTAGCGGTACACCACCCAAGTTAAGGTGAAAGGTTAAAACGCGCCGAGAACATTAGGGTGGATAAAAATGACATGTCGTTAGCGTTTTCCCCTCAAGACTCAGGCGCATCTTGTTGTACATAGCCTTGCCCCTTTATTGGACCTCTGGGGGGGTCGACCGTTTAAATGTCCATTACTCGTGGGAACAAAATGGTAAAAAAAAATTAAAAAATATAAACACAAATAAAACAGAAACTGCAAAAGAACGTAAACGAAGGCTTCAAAAAGCGAATGAAAAGTATAAAGCAAAACGAGCTAAAGAAAGTTAAGGTGATAGAACTAGTCGATTACAGAAACGACGGGAACAATTAGCGTCAAAAACACATGAGCAGTATGAGGCCAGGTTAAAAAAGCAACGTCAGCGATATTCACAAATGACAGCGTCCGAAACCCCCAAACAATATGAAGCCAGGTTAACAAAACAACGGGAGCGGTATAAAAAGATGGTTGCGTCAGAAACGCCTGAAGAATATGAAGTTAGATTAATACAAAGCCGTGAAAGACAAAGACAGCAGTTGGGTTCAGAAACGTCTGAACATCGCGATGCGAGGTTAAATAAACAACGAGAGCGTGCCCACAAATGCAGAGCTAATAGTCTGGAGGCATTCGAGAATGCTATTAACACAATTTGTATACATGTTTGTGATATTTGTACCAAACGTTGTTATCCTAATCAAGTTCGTACAGTTCGGTACAACGCTGCTGCATTAACATACTTACCTGTGGAGTTAACTTCGAAAATATCATTGTTATTATGTTCCCGCTGTCAAAGACATGTTACTAGCAATAAAACAACAGCCCCACCAAAAGCTTACTGGAATAACTTAGATCCAGGTTCTATACCAGACGTTATTCAAACATTGACACAGGCGGAACAACGTTTGCTGTGCAAAATTATTCCCTTTGTTAAAGTCGTGAAATTTAGTGGCCTCTATGGGCAGTACGGTTTTCGCGGACAGGCAGTTTTATTTGCCCAAGATATCTTTGAAGTCAGTGAAAGACTGCCTAGTATGCTACCAAGATCTGCAAGCCAGGTAGGCATTATTGTAGTAACCGAACGATTAGAAAATTTGAACATCACCAGGGAATTCACAATATGTCGCGAAAAAGTCTATAGTGCTTTAAGATGGTTAATCAGAAATAACCCGCTTTACAAAGATGTACGTATTGACGACAATGCCCAAATTAGTGACCAGGAGTTAGTACGACTTAGTGTGCCCGAATTGTCTGAAGATAAAGCGTCCGAAAGAAATGAAAATGGAATTCGAAATGCATTCATTCCAATTAATCATGTTGCAAGAATTATTCGAGCTTCATGGCATCAAGGTGACTACAACGTTTTTACTTCGCGATATGCTGGTGTACAATGTAGTGCTATGTCGTTGGCGAACATTGTCCGAGCTGCTATCCTAAGCCATAATCAATGGGACGTCAATATTTTGAATGGTAATATGTTAGCGGGTGACTCCTTATATTGCTGGATTCGTACACAGCTTGATCCTACGGAACTGGATGAAACAGGATATTTAGAGATACGAAACTTTCATATCGTCAGGCAAAATTTACAAATGTATGAATGTCGATTTTCTATAGAATATGATGAAGACACTCTTTTATTCGGGAGTCTCCAAGATTCTGTAAATACCAATAATATCGGCATTACATTACATTCGGCTCTAAATAGATTATTTGATAGTCATTCTTCAGGAATATTGACAGCGTCAAATAAATCTGTTAGCGTATTTCGCTGTGAAGACAAATACTATTTTGCTGACTCCCATTCTTGTGGCCCAAAAGGAAAACCAACACCAGAAAATGGCAAAGCCTGTGTTATAGAATGCGACAACTTACAAGAACTGAGCCGCATCTGTAAAAGATGCCTCGGATCCAATATAGCGTACACCCTTACACGCGTAGACGTACATTTGAGGGAAAATACCACTCGTCAAGGTACTCAAGTACAGCAACAGGAAGATGCCATCACTCATCAGGTTGTAGAAGTACAACAACCGCTTTCGAATCTGAGATCTGAAACTATACCTATACAAACATCTGTAATTTTGCTATCAATAGGATAGCGTCCAACCTGATGTTGAAGATGAGCTAGAGGTATCTGAAAATGTAAACGAAATCAGAAGAAAGACGAATAATAATATTGTGAATGAAGCTTATGAGTTAAAAGCAGAAGAGTTCGCATGGTACCAGCTTTTCCCGTATGGAAAAAATGGTTTGAAAGAAGAACGGCCCGTAAATATAAGTCCTATGGATTACTATCAATTTCGTTTATTAGGTGCTGATGTTAGATTTCAGAGCAACGATTACCTATTCTATGCTCTATCAATGTTTGAGTACTATCGAGTTAAATCAACCATTGCAGCTTGTGCTAGAAAAGTTGAAGGTGAAAACGGGAATCGAGTGGAAGATCTGCACTTATATTTAAAAACTCTAAGAGGTTCCGCTGCCTATTGGCGTAGTGCTCTTAGTGATCTTATAGCACAAATCAGATGTTTAGGACCTCCCACTTATTTTGTTACATTGAGCTGCAATGATCTTCACTGGAAGGATATGAAAAGAGGTCTCCTTGTTAGTGATGGTAAACAGCACATTAACCCAGATGACATTGATATTCAAGAAACTCAGAGACTCATCGAGATGTATCCAGTTGTTGTGAGTGGACATTTTATGGTTCGTGTTAATGCGCTAATGCAGTTTCTTAAAACTGATACTGAAATATTTGGCGGTAAAGTTAAAGATCATTGGTGGCGAATCGAGTTTCAGAACAGAGGAAGTCCTCATTTGCATATGGTTGTTTGGATCGAAGATCACCCGTCTGTTGCGACACCTGAAGGAATAGCTCGCATTGATTCAGTCTGTAGTACTGCCATTCCTCCAGAAACTTCAGAACTATACGAATTAGTTAAAAAATGTCAAATACACCGACACACTAGTACATGCACGAAAAATAATTCTGTTTGTCGTTTCAACTTTCCACGCTCGGAATGCTTAGAGACACATGTTATTGATCCTTCATCTAACGAATTCATCTACAACGGTGGTCGCATTTGCGTTCTGAAAAGAAAAACTGAAGATGGTTGGGTAAATAATTACAGTCCTGCTTTGCTAAAAATGTGGAAAGCCAATATGGATATACAACCGTGTGGTACAAATGAGTCTATTGCGTATTACATCGCTAAATACGTGTCAAAATCAGAACCTACAAACCTAGATGGTGAAGTATCTCGAGCTATTCAACAAATTAGAAGAGAAGAAACTGACATCTCGCGTAAGCTGTTTAAAATATGCATGCGCATATTAAGAGAGCGTCAAGTTTCAGCCTGCGAATGCGTATTCAGGCTATGCCATTTGAGCATGCGTCACAGCTCGAGGAAAACAATTTTTGTCAATACACGTAAAGCGGAACAAAGGTATAAAGTGTTGAAGTTTAATGAAGCTGGTCAAGCAACAGGATATTGTGCAAATATTTTCGAACGATATGAAAAACGACCAGCAGAGCACCCCAAATATGATTTTAACAATATGTGTCTCATAGAATTTGCGATGTTATTTGAGCCACACTACTCACAACCGCCAGTTATAAATGAAGAGAGCATCGATATCGATGCTTATGCACCGCACGAGCAAACAACAAGAAGACGTCTTATAACTTTAACAGACAACACCAAAATGACTATTAGAAACACACCAGCTGTAGTACGGGTACCTAACTTCATAGCAGTTTCTGATCCAGAGTCATATTATTACAGTTTACTAATCCAGTATATGCCGTATCGCAATGAGGCCGAACTTGTAGGAGAATTTAATAGTGCCAGAGATGCGTTTCTCGCCAACGAAGAAATTTTAAGACAAACAAACGCCTACTTGGAGTTATATCGTGAACGTGAAAGGCAGCTTGAAAATGCATTCGCGCAGGTACACGCATTTCAGATACTGGAACACGCAGAGCCGATGGAACTAGACCACGAAGAAGAAGTTCCTTATTTGCCAATGAATGAAGAGCAGTTCTTACAGGCTAAGCAGTCTATGAATGCAGGACAAAAAGACATTTTTACATTAGTTACCGAGTCCATACAAAATCAAATGTTAGGTGCTGAAGAACGTTTAAAAATGTTCTTTACAGGGGGAGCAGGTGTGGGCAAGACTTTTCTATTAAAGTTAATAAGAGACCAAATTAATAGGTGCTACGCAAAGGATGCGGTTAAAGTCTGCTCACTAACAGGAGTTGCAGCTAGATTAATAAATGGGGCTACGATACACGGTACCTTAAAATTGCCTGTACAGAAAGACGGTCGCATAACAGGTATGTCAAGACTGTCCGGAAACTATTTGCGAATAATGAGGCAACAATGGCATCAGACAGAATTTTTGATTGTCGACGAGATTTCCATGGTGTCGTATCAAATGTTATGCATGATGGACGATCGATTAAGGCAAATTAAGAACTGTGAAAATGAGTTTTTTGGAGGATTAAACGTATTACTTTTCGGTGATCTATTACAACTGCCTCCTATAAAACGATCAGGAACACCTGTTTTCAAACAGCCAGAACATTTCCAACCAGCTACACATCTCTGGCGTTTATTCACGCTGTGTGAATTAACTGAAAATATGCGTCAGCAAGGTGACCAGACTTTTATTGATATTTTGAATGCTTTGAGAGTCGGTGAGCTAAAAACCCAACATTTTAGTATTTTAATGGGAAGACTTCTTCAAGACACGAGTGATGAGTTTGCAATAAACAAAGCGTTAAGGATATATCCCACAAATCAACAAGTTAACGACCACAACTCTGCTGTATTGAATTTGTACAGAAATAATGGTGCTCGCATTTACAAAATAAAAGCGCAGGATCAGCTAGTACACGCCACACGAAATGTAGACAATGTAGATATAGCTACTATAATACCAGCTGATATCAACAAAACTGGGGGTTTACCAGCGGAACTGGAAATATTTGTGGGAGCAAAAGTCATGCTACGGTCCAATATTGACGTTTCAAAGGGATTAGTAAATGGCGCTATAGGCTACATCAACGAAATCGTGTGGCCTCAATTTCGTCGAACTCAGATGTATGCAACAGATATACCTTCCGTCCGAATTGATTTCGCAAGAGACGGAGTACATCTTATACACCCGAAAGCCATACAGTTTCCAGCTAGGTACAATTACGGGACGGCTGAAAGAAGAATGCTGCCTTTAATACTATCATGGGCTTCTACAATACATAAAATGCAGGGCAGCACTGTGGATCACGCAGTCGTATACTTAGGTGCGAAACTGTTTGAAGAAGGTCAAGCCTACGTGGCTCTTAGTAGAGTAAGATCTTTGCAGGGACTACGTATAGAGGAGTTGGACTGCAATAAATTTACGGGCAAGAAACCTTGCAATAACGAAGCACTAAATGAATTAAACAGAATGCGAAATAAAAACTAAAAACTAGAAAATAAAAATAGGTAAAAAACTTTTTAAGTTAAACGGTTTTATGTTAAACATACATTGCAATGTTTAAGATAAATGTACTAAAAACCAAAAAATAAAAATAGGTAAAAAAACTTTTTAAGTTAAACGGTTTTATGTTAAACAAAAATTGCAATATTTAACATGAATGTACTAAAAACCAAACAATAATAAAATAGATACAGTCGTGGGAATTATAAACATATGCACAGACTAGACTAAAATAAAACCGTGGGGCACGTCAAATGTCTATAAAGTTCATCCTTCGCATAGAGGTCGACGTACTTTCGATGGGAAATATCCTACAGCCACTGAAATAAAAAATGCAAAATTACGTCTTGCTATAGTAGCTCAGAAAGTTCATTTTCCGGATGAGTACGATTGTCTACTAAATAAAAGGCCATTGAATTCCAAAAGCTCTCTGCTCCCTCTTAATCCTATGTTAGATGATATGGGAGTTATGCGGCTCAATGGACGCTTAGCGCAATGCCCAACATTGCCTCTCGCACAAAAAATCCAATTGTATTACCCTACAATTGCAGATTTTCTCTTCTGTTGGTAGAATACTTCCACCGTATTTCCTTTCACGGAGGAATTCAAATAGTTTTACGTATGTTACGCATGCAATATCGGATACCTAGAGCAACATCGTTGATTCGTAAGGTTACAAGAAAATGCAAACTTTGCATTTTAGAAAAGAAAAGGTCATGTTCTCAATTTATGGCATCTCTACCTCCGGAGAGAACTGTCATTACCAGACCATTTGACACTACATAGATTTTGCTGGTCCTTTCGATCTCAAGTCGTTTACAGGTCGTTGCTGTAGAATTACGAAAGGCTACGTATGTGTATTTGTTTGCTTTTCTATGAAAGCTATACATCTTGAATTCACCTCAGGTTTGTCGACGACAACATTTTTAGAGGCATTTCATAGATTTATTTCACGCCGTGGTTACCCAAAAACAATTTTCTCAGACAACGGCACCAATTTCGTTGGCGCTTCTAGAGAGTTAGAGCGTGATTTTAAAACTTACTTACTTACTTAGCTGGCCCATTACAGAACGTTTGTTCTATAGGCCGAACTAAGAAGAGATCTCCATTCCTCTCTATTTGTTGCTTTGCACTCTGGAATACCGCGCCTTGTCATCTCATCATCCACTTGTTTGCGCCATCTATTCCTTGGCCTGCCAATTCTGCGTGCACCGCCATGTGGCATGTATTCATACGCCTTTAGCAGATTCTCCTTCGACCTTTATAAAGGTATCAGTTACTTCTTTTACTGATCGACCCATGATGTCTATATCATCAGCATAAGCAAGTAACATGTGACTATTGGTGTAGATTGTGCCACTTCTTTTGACGTTTGCCTCTCGTATAACCTTTTCTAGCAGGATGTTGAAGAGGTCACACGAAAGGCTGTCTCCTTGTCTGAAACCTCTTTTGGTACCAAACTCTTCGGAGAGGTTCTTTCCTATTTTAACTGAGGACCTCGTGTCAGTTAAAGTCATTTTACAAAGCCGGATGAGCTTTGCGGGAATACCAAATTCAGACATGGCTTGGAATACCTTTGAGCGCAGCGGACTGTCGAAGGCTGCTTTATAATCGACAAAAAGGTGGTAGGTGTCGATCTGCATCTCTTGGGTCTTCTCCAGGATTTGCCGCAGGGTAAATATCTGGTCAATGGTGGACTTGCCAGGTCTAAAGCCGCATTGGTATGGTCCAATAATCTCGTTGACCATTGGCTTTAGTCGTTCGCACAATATCCCTGACACGATCTTGTAGGCAATAGGGAGTAGACTTATGCCCCTATAGTTAGAGCATACAGTCTTATCTCCCTTCTTGTGGACGGGGCACAGGATACTCAGGTTCCAATCGTCGGGTACTCGTTCTTCCTGCCAGATGGTGCTAACTAGCTGATGAATACACCTTATCAGCGTGTCGCCTCCGGTTTTGAACAGCTCGGGTGGTAAGCCATCGGCCCCTGCTGCCTTATTATTCTTCAGCCGATTTATTGCTGTCTTTACCTCATCTTGGCTGGGCGGTATACATTCAATACCATCTTCTGGGATTGGGACTGTGGTATCTTCGTCGTCTTCGCTGCTATTGGATACCAACAGATTTGAAAAATGTTCTTTCCATATCCTGAGTACACTATCTGTATCAGTTACCAAATTACCTTGCTGGTCTCTACAGGAGGATGTGCCTGTACCAAAGCCATCAGTTTGATGCTTGACTCTTTGGTAGAATTTTCGGACTTCATTCTGGCTCCTGTACATCTCGATTTCTTCACACTCCCGCTTTTCCATCTCTCTCTTTTTCCTGCGGAAAAGACGTTTCTCCTCTCTCCTTTTCTCCCTGTATCTCTCTCGTGCGCTACGCGTTGCTACGGATTGTAAAGTAGCCTTATATGCCGCATTTTTCTCTTCGGTGGCAGCACGACACTCCTCATCATACCATGGATTCCTTGGTGGAGGTCTCTGGTATCCAAGTATGGATTTTGCGGCTGTTTGCATGGAGTGGGCAATGCTTTGCCATTGCGCTGATATGTTATCGGGATGAGGAGGGCTTTGATTAAGCAATTGGGCTAGTTGAGTGGAATATGCTGTGGCTATCTGTTGTGATTGCAGCTTACCGATGTCTAACTTTCGTGTTGTGTCTGTTCGTACTTTGTTTGCTACGTTTAAGCGGGTGCGTACCTTTGCTGCAACAAGGTAGTGGTCCGATTCAATGTTTGCGCCTCGGAACGATCGTACATCCAACACGCTCGATGAATGTCTTCCATCTATCACAACATGATCAATTTGGTTTCTTGTTTTCTGATCTGGAGACAGCCAGGTGCCCTTATGAATATCGAGATGATTAAATCTGGTACTGCTAACTACCATGTTTTTTGCAGCTGCAAAGTCTATCAGTCTCATACCATTGTCAGATGTTTCACTGTGGAGACTGAATTTCCCGACTGTTGGGCCAAAGATATTCTCCTTTCCAATTTTGGCATTAAAATCGCCTAGAATGATTTTAATGTCATGGGCAGGGCAACGGTCATATGTTTCTTCTAAGCGCTCGTAAAATATATCTTTGGTCTGTTCATCCTTTTCTTCAGTGGGAGCATGAGCGCAAATAAAGCTGATGTTGAAGAATTTAGCTTTTATTCGAATTGCAGCAAGTCTTTCATTCACTGGAGTGAAGCTGGATACAAGATGTTTTAGTCTCCGACTAACGACGAATCCACAACCAAACTCATGCTTTACGTCATGGCAGCTATAATACAGTGCGTCACCTTTAGGTGTTGTTGTGACGCCTTTCCCAATCCATCGTATTTCCTGTATGGCAGTAATATCGGTCTTGTACTTTTCAAGTACGTCTGCCAATGCGAAGACTGCACCTTCTCTATAAAGAGTGCGAACATTCCAGGTGCAGATTCGCAGATCATGGTCCTTAAAACGTTTGCGGGGTTCGTCAACTTTAGAGGGGTTTGTTTTTCTTTTCTTTCGTTTTTTCATAGTAGGCTGTTTTTTCTAGGGGAGGGTTACTAACCCGACGCCCAAACCCAAGTTTTTAACGTTCTTATGGGTGAACGCGCGGCACATGTTAGCTCACTACCTTTAACGGGTGTTAAAGGCAGTTCCCCAGGTGACACCACGGGGAGGTCAGTGTCCACTTGGGATGAAAGAGGGAGCAAGATAAATCCTGGGCTTTGCCATGTTAAAACCGGTCAGGACCGTTCCTTGGTATCTTCCATCCCCCGTGATTTTAAAACTATACTTCATTAAGGTCGTGATAGGGTTTGTTCACAGTATATCTATCAGGAACTCTCATGGAAATTTATCCCAGCTGGAGCACCACATATGGGTGGGCTCTGGGAAGCTGCGGTTAAAAGTTTTAAGTTGCACTTTAGGAAACACGCTAGCAACCAAAAATATACTTTCGAAGAACTATCAACAATACTCGCTCGAATTGAAGCGTGCCTAAACTCTCGCCCTCTATGTCCGATGAATGGTAGTCCAGAAAACGCGGTAGCGCTAACACCGGGTCATTTTCTAATAGGGTCTCCTATTCTTGCTCCTGTAGAGCCATTAATTGACGCAGCTCCGTTGCATATCGTGAATCGGTATCGTAAAATCAAAGCGCTTACTCAACAATTCTGCCAACGGTGGAAAGAAGAGTACCTAAAAAGTCTCCGCAAACGATATAAATGACAGTATCCGCAGCGCGATATACAAACGGATGATATCGTAGTAATTCGTCATGAACAATTACCTCCCACATCGTTGACATTAGGTCGCGTAATTAACGTTTATCCCGGTAGCGACGGTCACGTTCGAGTCGCCGATGTACGAACCGAAAACGGAATTGTAAAACGACCAGTAGTCAAATTGGTCATTTTGATTAATTAAAATAAATAATTGTTTAATTCTCTTCACTTCGCGGCCTCTCTATCTTTTAACAGAATGGAAAATATTGGTAAGATGGCTGCTACTCTTCCCGACTATGAGGGTCTCAGCCCCATGTCTGACGAGGAAAGAGAAGTTGACGTTCCATTGGCACCATCTCAGGAGGTATCGTCAAACCCTACGGCGGAAACGACCACGACAGAACCAGGTCCTATGGCTGAGCCCTCTGAAGCTGACACTCCCATGCAGGAGATTCCACCAGCGCCCCTCTCACAAAAATTGTAAGAGCCGATCCAGGCCGGGAGCACTGTATCCGTCTCTCCCTCAGAGGAAATAACGGGTTCCAGTGTAAAACCTGTTGGCGCACATCCAGAGGCATCGCGGGGTTCTGAAATGGCCAAACGAAATCCGTCGAAATGCCCTCTTTGTCATAAAGCTCATCCATTGAGGAGGTGCAGAAGATTCCGAGGTATGTCCTTGTAGAAAAAGGTCAGGACGTTGGTCTCTCGACACATCTGCTCCAACTGCCTCTACGCATCCCACTCCTTCCGAGAGTGCACAAGTGAGAAGAGGTGTCGAGAATGCAATGAGAAGCACCACACTCTTCTGCACCCCTGTTCGTCGCGAGAGGAGTCTAAGAACCTCCAACACCTTCGTCCTCCTTCGGGTCTGTCCGAATCGACACGTCCGCCTGCACTCCCTTGTCCGTCTGTAGTGAGGTACAACCCTGTACACACATTCAGTATCCAACCAATGATAACCCTGGGTCCCACTGTAGTGTGCAACTTGGTGTTAGGTGGTCGACGTTATCCAGTACGGGCCCTGTTGGATCCGTGTGCAGGTAACAGTCGTATCTGTCGATCCTCGGTATAGTCAATGCGGCTCTGTCCAATTAATGTTGACAAGGACCAGTACTGTCCCCTCAACTTGGAGTCTTTTTACAGTCGAAGTGAGAGACTGTTAGTGTCTGCAAGGGTCTCCGACTTGCAGCACATCATAACTTCATCAGCAACAGCTTCGGAGACCATTAAGGACCACTACGGTGGCATGATGCTAGCGGATCTCCAGTTTTTCAGGGCTGACCGCATTACTATGGTTTTAGGCCCGGATGTTTACCCCCGAATCATGAAGCCCCAAACACATGCGAGTCCGGGTTTCCCATGGGCACGGCTCACCATTTTTGGTTGGGTTGTCTCCGGCACATGTCCCATGTGACCTCTATATTGATGGCAGCCACACGGTGTCCCGCGACCTGCATGCTTTACGGGCTCCTTTTTATATATGTATTTAAAAGCAATATTCAAATTGCGTTTGCACTCCGAGCATTTGTTTTTTGAAAAAATGAATTTAAAAAATATATATACACATATAATTTTAATTAAAATTACTTTTATTACCATTTTGTTTTAGATTTATATAATTCTATCTTGTTGCAACATGGCAAATACAATTACAATTATAATCAACGAATTTTTATAAAATGAGTTTATAAGTAATTTTTACTTGAAATTTAATATAGAATACTGTTAATACTAATTATTGGCCATGGAGGCTTTTGTATTATTATATGGATTAAATAAATAAATAACTTTTGCAAAAAAAGCGTTTTTAAATAATAGGGCCTTTGGATGTACCCAGAAATTAAAAAAATATATAAACCCTGTTTTCACCTCGGTTGTTCCCTGTATAATCTCTGAAATTTTCAAAAAATCGGTTCAGCCGGAATCGGAACATACATACATACACATTGCCTTTTATATATATGATTTCACCCAAAAGTTTTGGTCCAATAAACCCGCTAATTATTATCTGATCATCATGTTATATTGCAAGCTTTTTTGTCTTAAACTTAAATCAGTCTTAAAAATTTGCGCCCAACGGAATATTATTGCGATTTTCAGGACAGCTACAAAATCGGGTAAAAATTTTGGGTTTGGTCCATTTCACACCTTACGATCATAACCAACATACATATAATGTGGTCACTTCTGGTCGGAAAGCGACCTCTCCACAAAATTTTGTGACGATCGGTCCATAATTGGGCATGGAGTTTTATTACTGCAAAAAAAAAAAAATGAAACTGTACAACGAAAAGGTCGTAAGTCCAAAGACATCCAATTATCTACCAAACGCGACGAAATTTGATCAAACAAAGTTCAGGCATTGAAGCGGAATAAATAATGGAAGAATACTGCCTCTACCACCATAATAAAATCTTTAATACTGAAAGCGCTGGAATGTTTTTTTTCCTCCTGAAAATTTAGGAAAAGGACTTACGACCTTTTTGACCCAGCATACGATATGAATTTTTTACGAATAGGACGCGCTCTATTCTCGTCTGAACAAGAAAAGAAAAACAGCTGTTTTGTTTATTCGCAATATAAATAACGAAAACAATAGAACAGGAATGAATTTTTTTTTTTTTTTTTGCAATACTTCCGAGGTCTATGTAATACGATGTACAACTTCTGGACCAAATTGTTTCTCCCTTCAAGGCTTATCTTACGTACTACCGAGTTTCGTTGATGCCTGCGTGTTTTTGGAGCTTTTGGACCCTTATGTCAGGAAGTATTGACTTGCCTAATACAAGTTATCAAAGGGATTCGAGAGCTGTAGTACGACTCTCTAACTCTAACTTTTTGAGTTACCGACATATGTCTGTAAAATTAATGGGTCGATTCCGTATGGCGACGCGAGGCATGTCGCGTTGCCAGTCGTCTCTGCGACAAAATTTAAAATTTGTATTACGTAAAGCGATAGAAAATAATCGCCGATATCAGGATGATAGACGTAGCATCTATAAGAAGACATTTAAGAGGAAAATTGAATCCTTTAGAATTGCATCAATATTGTGAGTAAATGTTTTGTTTCCACCAATAATCAACATTATTGTTTATAATTTATTTTTAAATGCTATTTTCGTCTTCCAAAAGACGCTGTTCCATTTATAGTAGAGGCATTAAAAATTACTAAAAATACACTCCTTAAAGTGTGTGCTGCTTTACGGTTTTTTTACAGAAGGAAGTTTTCAAAGATCCAATGGCAATGACTTTTACCTCGGTATGGCTCAACCCACATTGTCAGTGGTATCTGTGAAGTGTTGCAGTCAATAGAGCGTGTTATAGTCAATAACGGTATTCTTATTATTAGCTAATTTTCTCTTTATTGTACCTTTAAAATGAGTCCACACTCCATTTATCTGGTGTACGGGTTGGTGGGCCACAACTATTTAATTGCTCCACAACATTCTTCCATACCACTTTAAAAGAGGCTTTAGTTTCTATAATATTAATATTAAAAAACTTATATAATATTAAATAAATTCAATTAAAATGAATGAAAATGTTACCGAAAATGAACTTTATGGCGACAGAATTTGACGTCGTCGGGCGACGAAATGTAAAAATTGCACTTGGCAACGCGTAGTGTCGCAATACGGAATCGACCCATAAATGCTTATAATTGCGGCAATTAACGATGTTTTTCTGTAAGTTAACAACGAATGAAAACCAGTCATACCCCCGCTATCATAAGTCTTCTTTTGTTATAGTTTGGATTTACCGAACAGATTTAGAGCGTTCCGCTTAACTTAAAGTTAAAAGTGATGATTGAATTTCAAGGAGGAGCTTCTTGGCATCTACTTTCAATGTAAAAATAATATTTTTAATGTCTTCAAATTAGTTTATTTTGCGTTTTAAATCCATCAGATAGTAAACGAACACATATAATAATGGCCCATAAAGTTCTACCGATAGCAAGAGTGTTGTCAACTTTATTTTAACTTTTCATTCATAATTTTGCGTTTTGTTTTTACCGATTTTTGTCGGTAACTCAAAAAATTAGCGAATCACACTACAGGACTTAAACCGCACCTTTTTAAAATATGAGTTAAGCGGTTTTTACACGGTCTGCATTTTTCTTATTTATCTTTATATATATATATATATATATATATATATATAAATGAGCTTGGTGATAAGTGATTGACTGACTGACTCATCATCAACGCCCAGCCAAAACGGCTAAAGCTAGGAGCTTGAAATTTTACCAGTGGGTCACTGTTGATGCAAATGTGCGAGATAAGGCCGGGTTTTAGAAAATTCGTCCTGGAACCACAAAAAATAACAACAACAAAAATCCTTATTTTTCATTACTATTACGTACTTATTCACTTAGTTGGCCCTCTGCAAGACATGTGTCAAATTAACAATGCTATAACTTCTTGATATCGTAAGAGATCACACATAATTTCAAATTTTGTAGTTTACTTCTACGCGCACTTATTTTATCGTAAACCACTAAATAATAGAAAGACAAGACATTTGTTATCTTCCATTGCAACAGATGTCGCAGTTGGTGATAATGGTGTATAAACATCAATTACGCAAATGAACAAATGAGTTGCTGTTGAAGACAACATTAGGGGAATAAATTCAGAAATCGGCCAGAAATAACAACAACTAAAAACTGTATGGACCTGACTTTTTGGTAATAACTAAATGTTTGCAAATCAATGAAAGTGCAATAGAATTGTGCATATTACCACGATTTATTTGCAATTAGGAATTTTATCGTATATGGAGATGTACAGTCATAACTATTCAATTTTCAATTTCAAAATCTGTAATTTGAAGAAATCGCTAAATAACACTGTGCTACAGTGAAATTTTGCAGGGGTTCTAATGCATAAATTCGGTTTTGTGGGAGTCCACAGAAGACGAAAATACCTTTGGTTTCTTTGGGTCACTTCGGTTTTTCATTTTATAACGATAAATGTAGTGAAAAATGGGCTTTCTTGGATTTTCAACTTTAAACGGACATTACTTCTTTTTTCCACAACCGATTTGCACACACTGTTTTTCATTTTAAAGGGGAGAGTAATGCCTTTCGAACAAGCCATAGATTTTTAAAATCGGTTAACAAATGGCTAATTAATAGTGGTTTAAGTGTGACAAATACGCATTAAAAAACAGCAAAATGTTTTTCCTTGTGCTCTAGGCTGCGTAAATGATACCTAAGAGTACAATTATTTACAGTTAGCAAGTAGGAAATTTAGTTGGCTTTCCAAAATGAGAAAAAGCAACAAAATCCGTTGAAAAATAAATGCGTTATGGCATTTTTTGTGTTTCAACTTTTTGGTTTTTTTTCATATGTTCCTTTATGAAAAACAGTGTGTGCAAATCGGTTGTGGAAAAAAGAAGTAATGTCCGTTTAAATTTGAAAATCAAAGAAAGCCCATTTTTCACTACATTTACCGTTTTAAAATCAAAACCCGAAGTGACCCAAAGAAACCAAAGGTATTTTCGTCTTCTATGGACTTCCTCAAAACCGAATTTGTGCATCAGAAATCCTGCAAAAAAATTTTTTCCACTTTTGTATCACAGTGTAATTAATGAAATCAATAATAGGCCCCAGGAATATAGGAATATAGGAATTTGGTATGGAAATCAAGGTTGGGAAGTGGTGCTTCTAAAAGGAAATGGTTTGGAAAATTACCAATCATGTGTACGAAAAGTACTAAATGGTACTAAATTTAGTACAATTTAGATTTGGGTGAACGTAAAGAGCTGGAAACCTGAAATTTTGGAATTAAGGTTACTGTTGTAGTGTAGGATTGAGATATGAGGGTAGTTTTGGAAATTCGTGATTATGTGTACGAAAAGTACTAAATAGTACTAAATTTGGTACAATAGGGATTTGGGTGAACGGATAGAGCTGGAATCCTGATATTTGGAATTGAGATTACTGTTGGAGTGTAGGATTGAAGAACTTTTGGAAATTCGTACTTATGTGTATGAAAAGTACTAAATGGTACTAAATTTGATACAATGGGGATTTGGGTGAACGGATAATAGCTGGAATCTCGAAATTTGGAATTGAGATTACTGGTGGGGTGTAGGATTGAGGTAGTTTTGAAAATTCGTACTTATGGGTACGAAAAGTACTAAATGGTACTAAATTTAGTACAATTTGGATTTGAATGAACGGATAGAGCTCGAAACCTGAAATTTGGAATTAATATTACTGTTGAAGTGTAGGATTGAGATATGAGGGTGGTTTTGGAAATTAGTACTTATGTGTACGGAAAGTACTAAATGGAACTAAATTTTGTATAATGGGGATTTGGGTGAACGGATAGCGCTGGAATCTCTAAATTTGGAACTGAGATTACTGGTGGAGTTTAATATTGTGGAAGTTTTGGAAATTCGTACATAGGGTACGAAAAATACTAAATAGCACTAAATTTGGTACAGTTTCGATTTGGGTGAACGGATAGGGCTTGATTCCTCAAATTTGGACTGAGGATCACTGATGAAGAGTAAGAAAGATGCACTAAAGGGTTTTTGGAAACTTGAGTGTACGAAAAGTAATAATTGGTACTAAATTTAGTACAATTTGGATTTGAGTGAACGGATAGAGCTGGATTCCTAAAATTTGGAACTGATATTACTGTTGGAGTGTAGGAATGGGGAAGTTTTGGAAATTCTTACTTATGTGAATGAAAAGTACTAAATGGTACTATATTTGGGACAATGGGGATTTGGGTGAACGGATATAGTTGGAATCTCGAAATTTGGAATTGAGATTACTGGTGGGGTGTAGTATTGAGGTAGTTTTGAAAATTCGTACGAAAAGTACTAAATGGTACTAAATTTAGTACAATTTGGATTTGGGTGAACGTATGTATGTAGCTGGAAACCTGAAATTTGGAATTAAGATTACTGTGAAGTGTAGGACTGAGATATGAGGGTGGTTTTGGAAATTCGTACTTATGTGTTCGAAAAGTACTAAATTTGGTACAATTGGGATTCGAGTGAACGGACAGAGCTGGAATCCTGAAATTTGAAATTGAGATTACTGTTGGATCATAGGATTGGGGAAATTTTGGAAATTCGTATTTATGTGTACGAAATGTACTAAATGGTACTAAATTTATTACAATTTGGATTTGGGTGAACGGATAGAACTGGAATCCTGAATTTTAAGTATTTTAATTTTATTTATTTTAATTTAAAGTATGAATTTTAGTAAACGGAAAGAGTTAGAATTTGCAACCCGTTCGCGGTAGGCTATAGAGGTAGAATTTGGATTTGGGTGACGGATAGTGTTTGAGTCCTGAAATTTGAAATTAGGATTACTATTGGAGTGTAGGACTGAGGTAGTAAGGGTACGAAAAGTACTAAGTGGTACTACCTGTGGTACAATTTGCATTTGGGGGAACGGACAGAGCTGGAATCCTGGAATTTGGTCAGACTGCTGTTGGAGTATAGGATTGAGATGGAAGTAGTTTTTGAAATTCGTACTTATGGGTACGAAATGTACCAAATGGTACAACTTGGATTTGAGTGCACGGATAGCGCTGGAATCCTGTTATTTGGAATTATGGTTTCTGTTGAAGTGAATTGTTAAGATTGTTTTGGAAAATAGAATTGTACAGAATTTGGTACAATTTGTTTTTGTGTAAAGGGTTTTTGGAAATTCGTCGTAGAAAGGTACGAAAAGTGCTAAAGTGTACTAAATATGGAATCCATTGTATTAGGCGAACGCGAAGAGCTAGAAATCTGAAATTTTTAACGAGTGGTCATTGATGGAGATTTAGGAAGATGTACCAAAGGGTATTTAGAAACTCGACCTATAAGTGTACGAAAAGTACTAAAAGTTTCTAAATTTGGTACCAATTGCATATTTTTAATGGATAAAGCTAGAATCTTCAAATTTGGTATGGGAAACAAGGTTGGGAATTAAGATTACTGTTAAGTTTTGAATTAAGATTACTGTAGGGGTTTAGGATTGAGATAATTTTGGAAATTCGTACCTTTGGGTAAGAAAAGTAGTAAATGGTACTAAATTTGGTACAATTTGGATTTGGATGAACGGATAGAGCTGGAATTCTGAAATTTGGAACTAAGATTACTGCCGGACAGTAGAATTGAGGTAGTTTTGGAAATTCGTACTTATGGGTACAGAAAGCACTAAATTTGGTACAATTTGAATTTTAGTTAACGGATAGTGTTGCAATTAGGAATTAAGATTACTGTAGGAGTGTAGTATTGAGGAAATTTTGAAAAGTCGTACGTATGGGTACGAGAAGTACTAAATGGTACTAAATATGGTACAATATGGATTTGGGTGAACGGGTAGAGCTGGAATCCTGAAATTTTTGTTTGGGAAAGAAATAGTACTAAATTTGATACAATTTGGATTCGGGTGAGTTAATAGAGCTGAAACCTTGAAATTTGGAATTACGATTACAGTCGAAGAGTAGGATTCAGGTTGTTTTAAAAAAGCAAACTTATGGTTACGAAAAGCACTAAATGGTACTAAATTTAGTACAATTTGTATGTAGGTGAACGGATAGCGGTGGATTCCTGCAATTTGAAAGTATGATTATTGTAGGCCTGTTGCGTTGAGGAAGTTTTGAAAATTGGTACGAAAATTCTAAATTGTTCTAAATTTAGTACAATTTTAATTTGGTTTAACGGATAGAGTTTGAATCCTGAAATTTGGAAGTAAGATTACTACTAAAGTGAAGGATTGCGGTAGTTTTCGAAAATCTTACTTATGGGTACGAAGAGTTCGACTTGATACTAAGTTTGGTACAATTTGGAATTGGACGAACGGATACAGCTGGAATCTTGAGATTTGGAATTACTGTAATTATTATGGAATTTACTGTAATTATTTTGTATTAATGTCCGTGTATGGCTGAGATACATATGTCGTCGAAATACGTACCATAAGTATACGAAAATTACTTAATGGTACTCAATTTGTTTTTGGGTGTAGGGACAGTGCTGGAATTTTTATTTTTTGGAGTTAGGGTGTGTATTGATGTGCAACGTTGATCTCGCTGTTAATGTGTAAGGGTGAGATACGGCTGATCTTTTTGAAAATCGAACTTAAGTGGTACGTACAGTAGTAAGATAGAAATAAATATTGATTAAAATTGGTATTAGTGCGACCAGATTTTCAGTGTTTGTCATTTCCATATTATATATTGTTTATTTGTTTTTTATATCCTTTCCGCATACGAAGTAGCGGGCATTTTGCTAGTATAACATATATGCAATTCCTCTGTACGGCAAACTTTTATTTTTCTATCGTTTTCTGTTGTTTTCGTTAATAATACATATTGCGTACAAACAGAAAAGCTGTTTTCTTTTTGTTGTACAGGCGAGAATAGAGCGCGTTCTAATCGTAAAAGTACTTGCGTATTGCCATAGCACTTTGTCCCGGTCCATTAAAAATTTCATGAAACTGTGAGTTTCGTTTGCGCTAGTCGTCATTGCTTACTTTGCCTTTCCTTAAATTCATCTACCTTATATTCCACTTTGTACATTTTACAAGTTTTCAATCGAGTGGGCTATTTAAAAAAATAAACAAATTGAAAATATAAATAGGAAAATATTGTCGAACATTCGATTTTTGGCTTTTGCCCTGACAAGAACACATAAAATAAATATTAAAGAAAAAAAAAAATATTATATTCCTCTAAAGGAAATTGTGAAAATCCCTTGAGAAGGAAATCCTTGTATATTCAAATTGTGTTCTAAAGATTGGCAATTTTAATATCCTTTGAATAGGACTCCTGCTTATTAATTTGTAAATGGAAATTGGAACAACTCAACAAAACGCTCATAGAACGAATTCTTCAGTCACTCAAAATTTGGAGAAGATTTTTCAAGAAATTATATACGAATTTTGCAATTTATCAGTGAAGGCAGGACGAATCCTTGAAAATAAGTTCAATTCAATGTTGGCTACCATACAATTGTTGAAATATTAATATTCCTAATATCCTGAAGTTCGAACATTTCAAGAACATCCTAAACCAAACCAAACGCTCTATAACAACAACAATTTAATTTAATTTGGATATCAGATCATAACATCCTTTCTGTACTGGTCATATCATCCTCTGCCCTTCGAGGCATAATTTTGGAACCCATGAATTAAATCTTTGTATGGAGAACGCAGTTTTTATTACACGATAAGAATCAACACACAGTTTTACATTTGTTTTATCCCAAATAGTGAATTTCATCTAAACGGGCGATACAATTTGAATATTAATTAACTTTTCCATCCAGCAATTTCGACCAAAGAACCATTATCCTCAGGCCTGATGACAACGGTGATCTTTATTGGTAAGTCGACGTTATAAATCTTTATATATATATTCTCATTGTATTTGCTCGTTCACCCTGCAAGACACTTTATTACATAACTAGCAAAGTGCCCGCTACTTCGTATGCGGAAAGGATATAAAAAACAAATAAACAATATATAATATGGAAATGGCGAACACTGAAAATTAACAGCGAGATCAACATTACACACCAATACTCACACTAATAGTCCGGTCAAAATAGACATTGAAATAGCAAAAATTCCCACAGCAAAAATTCCCATGTGTGCAAAAAAAAATTATTCGGGGTCAAAGGTCAAATTTTAAGGGTTTTTAGGTTTTCGGATTTATTTTTTGATAACGGTTGATCTAATCAAAAAGTGACTAAAGTAAAAATTGTAGACATAAAAATTATCTACAAGTTTGGCCTTAATAATTTTTTTCCTATAAGGAACCATTCTTGAGATATAGCTGTTCTAAAAAACACATGATTATTATGCACTTATAAGGGAAATATGCGCATATTCAGACGAACCGGCTAAAATAAGCGAAGTAATCGGGTCTGTCCCCCCAAAAAATATATATTTTCTTGAAGAGCGAAATTATAGCTATCTTCTAAAAAAATTCCAACAAAATCGGAGCGTGTTTAGTAGAGTTATTCAATGTTAGAGTCATTTTATTCAAAAATAGCCCATTTAACCCACATGTATAATCGAAAGCTTAACGGGAACGACCCCAACGAAAACTCTCCGATTTTTTTCTAGTTTTATCCGAAGGTAGGGTTTGTTGCGCTGATTACGGAAATGTATAATTTTCAACTCTTGCGGATCCGGTTCGCCGGTTATTCGACCCGAAAGGCCAAATTTAAAAACCGGGTTAGACCCGGTTCTACGGAACCGATTAACTGCAAAGTGCATATCGTTGAAAGCTTACGGAAGTATCTAACACATAGTGTCGTTACTTTAACCGGTTCGCCTCATAATGTACTTACGCGGCTAATTTTTTATTTGACCTTTAGATCGCGATATCTCGAAAATGGTATGTCTTTTTTGAGAATCGTAAAGACCACTCTTTTAGACAATTATTGAATCTACAACTTTTACTTTAGCCGGTTTTTTTAAGTCTTACCGTTTTTGAGAAAATTAAAAGAAACTGAATAATGCCTCCAAAAATGACCTTTGACCCCGAATAATTTGTTTTGCACACATGGGATCAACGGGGACTTTTTGGACGTTGCTTCTAATGGCTAACCCTAGCTCTCCACCAAAATTCAGCTTTGTGGGGATTTTTCCTATTTCCCCCTTATACGGACTATAAATCCAAAAAATACAGATTCCAGCACTGTCCCTACACCCAATAGTACGATTTTCCAAAACTACCTCAATCCTTCACTTCACCAGTAATCTTAATTCCAAAAACAGGATTCCAGTGCTATCGGTGCACTCAAATTCAAATTGTATCATTTGGTATATTTCGTGAACATAAGTACGAATTTCAAAAACTACTTCCATGTCTCATTCCTACACTCCAAACGTACTCGTATTTTCAGGATTCCTGCTCTATACGTTCGCCCAAATCCAAATTGTACCAATATTAGCACCAATTAGTACATTTCGTATACCAAAGTGCGAATTTCCATAACCATCTCCATATCCCAATCCTAACCTCCAAAATTAATCTTAATTGCAAACTTCAGAATTTTAGCTCCATCCATTCACCCTAATCCGAACTGGACTAAATTAAGTTCCATATATTACACATACCTACAATTTTCCAAAACTACCTTCCTATCTCAAATGCACACTACAACAGTAATCTTAATTCCAAATCTCAAGATTCCAGCTCTATCCGTTCACCCAAATCAAAATTATACGTTTATAGTTCGAATGTCCAAAACCCTTTGCTACATCTTTCTTATCCTCCATCAGTGACCCCCATTCCAAACTTTATGATCCGTTCACCCAAATTCAAATTTTACTAAATTTAGTACCACTTAGTACATTTATAGTTCGAATTTCTAAAAACCATTTGGTAGATCTTTCCTACTCTTCACCAGTGACGCTCATTCTAAATTTCAGGATTCCAGCTCTATTCGTTCACCCAAATCCATATTTCCAAAAACACTTTGTTACATCTTTCCTACTCTTATCCAGTGACCCTCATTCCAAATTTCAGGATTTCAGCTCTATTCGTTCACCCAAATCCAAATTGTACTAAATTTAGTACCATTTAGTACTTTTCGTATATTTACAGTTCGAATTTCCAAAAAACCTTTGCAACATCTTTCCTTCTCTTCACCAGTGACCCTCATTCTAAATGTCAGGATTCCAGCTCTATCCGTTCACCCAAATCCATATTTCCAAAACCCCTTTGTTACATCTTTCCTACTCTTATCCAGTGACCCTCATTCCAAATTTCAGGATTTCAGCTCTATTCGTTCACCCAAATCCAAATTGTACTAAATTTAGTACCATTTAGTACTTTTCGTACATTTACAGTTCGAATTTCCAAAAAAACCTTTGCAACATATTTCCTACTCTTCACCAGTGACCCCCATTCTAAATTTCAGGATTCCAGCTCTATCCGTTCACCCAAATCCATAGTTCCAAAAACCCTTTGTTACATCTTTCCTATTCTTATCCAGTGACCCTCATTCCAAATTTCAGGATTTCAGCTCTATTCGTTCACCCAAATCCAAATTGTACTAAATTTAGTACCATTTAGTACTTTTCGTACATTTACAGTTCGAATTTCCAAAAAAACCTTTGCAACATATTTCCTACTCTTCACCAGTGACCCCCATTCTAAATTTCAAGATTCCAGCTCTATCCGTTCACCCAAATCCATATTTCCAAAAAACCCTTTGTTACATCTTTCCTACTTTTATCCAAATTTCAGGATTCCATCTCTATTCGTTCACCCAAATCCAAATTGTACTAAATTTAGTACCATTTAGTACTTTACGTATATTTATAGCTCGAATTTCCAAAAACCCTTCTGTACATCCTTCTTACTCTTCATCAGTGACTTTCATTCCAAATTATAGGATTCCACCACTATCCGTTCACCCAAATGCAAATTGTACCAAATTTATTAACTTTTAGTACTTTTCGTACAATTTTTGTTCGAATTTCCAAAATGCATCCGTAACCTTCATTCCATATTGCAGGTTTCAAGCTCTATCCGTTCACCCAAATTGAAAATTTACTAAATTTTTGGTACCATTTAGTACTTTTCGTACATTTACAGTTCGAATTTCCAAAACCCTTTGTTACATCTTTCCTACTCTTCACCAGTGACCCTCATTCCAAATTTCAGGATTCAATCTCTATTCGTTCACCAAATTGTACTAAAGTTAGTACCATTTAGTACTTTTCGTACATTTATAGTTCGAATTACTAAAAACAATTTGGTAGATCTTTCCTACCCTTCACCATTGACCCTCATTCCAATTTTTAGGATTCCAGCTCTATTCGTTCACCCAAATCCAAATTGTACTAAATTTAGTATCATTTAGTACTTTTCGTACATTTATAGTTCGAATTTCCAAAAACAATTTGGCAGATCTTTCCTACTCTTCACCAGTGACCCTCATTCTAAATTTCAGGATTCCAGCTCTATCCGTTCACCCAAATCCAAATTGTACTAAACTTAGTACCATTCAGTACTTTTCGTACATTTACAGTTCGAATTTCCAAAAACGCTTTGTTACATCTTTCCTACTCGTCACCAGTGACCCTCATTCCAAATTTCAGGATTCCAGCTCTATTCGCTTACCCAAATCGTACTAAATTTAGTACCATTTAGTACTTTTCGTACATTTATAGTTCGAATTACTAAAAACAATTCGGTAGATCTTTCCTACCCTTCACCAGTGAGCCTCATTCCAATTTTCAGGATTCCAGCTCTATTCGTTCACCCAAATCCAAATTGTACTAAATTTAGTATCATTTAGTACTTTTCGTACATTTATGGTTCGAATTTCCAAAACAATTTGGCAGATCTTTCCTACTCTTCACCAGCGACCCTCATTCTAAATTTCAGGATTCCAGCTCTATCCGTTCACCCAAATCCAAATTGTACTAAACTTAGTACCATTCAGTACTTTTCGTACATTTACAGTTCGAATTTCCAAAAACCCTTTGTTACATCTTTCCTACTCGTCACCAGTGACCCTCATTCCAAATTTCAGGATTCCAGCTCTATTCGCTTACCCAAATCGTACTAAATTTAGTACCATTTAGTACTTTTCGTACAAAGGTGCAATGGTGTTAACAAGTATTTTTGATCGCGAAAATAATATGTTTAGCAAATGCAATGTTGATTGAAAACAAAATGAAATCCATTCGTTCGATGGTATAGATTTAATAAGGAGTTAATATATATAAAAAAACTAAATTGATTGCACAGTTAATATTTAGTGTAAAATTTATATTAATTGTGTGACAAAAAGATTATTGCTATGGGTATTAATTGAAAATTCTGACCGATGGTCATAAAAAAAATTATGCAATAAAGTGTCTTGCAGGGTGAACGAGCAAATACAATGAGAATATATATAAAGATTTATAACGTCGACTTACCAATAAAGATCACCGTTGTCATCAGGCCTGAGGATAATGGTTCTTTGGTCGAAATTGCTGGATGAAAAAGTTAATTAATATTCAAATTGTATCGCCCGTTTAGATGAAATTCACTATTTGGGATAAAACAAATGTAAAACTGTGTGTTGATTCTTATCGTGTAATAAAAACTGCGTTCTCCATACAAAGATTTAATTCATGGGTTCCACAATTATGCCTCGAAGGGCAGAGGATGATATGACCAGTACAGAAAGGATGTTATGATCTGATATCCAAATTAAATTAAATTGTTGTTGTTATAGAGCTTTTGGTTTGGTTTAGGATGTTCTTGAAATGTTCGAACTTCAGGATATTAGGAATATTAATATTTCAGCAATTGTATGGTAGCCAAAATTGAATTGAACTTATTTTCAAGGATTCGTCCTGCCTTCACTGATAAATTGCAAAATTCGTATATAATTTCTTGAAAAATCTTCTCCAAATTTTGAGTGACTGAAGAATTCGTTCTATGAGCGTTTTAAATGAGTTGTTCCAATTTCCATTTACAAATTAATAAGCAGGAGTCCCATTCAAAGGATATTTAAATTGCCAATCCTTAGAACACAATTTGAATATACAAGGATTTCCTTCTCAAGGGATTTTCACAATTTCCTTTAGAGGAATATAATATTTTTTTTTCTTTAATATTTATTTTATGTGTTCTTGTCAGGGCAAAAGCCAAAAATCGAATGTTCGACAATATTTTCCTATTTGGAAAAGTATATTTTCAATTTGTTTATTTTTTTAAACAGCCCACTCGATTGAAAACTTGTAAAATGTATAAAGTGGAATATAAGGTAGAAGAATTTAAGGAAAGGCAAAGTAAGCAATGACGACTAGCGCAAACGAAACTCACAGGACGACGTTGCTTTCTCTCCAGGAATCGCGACGCTATTCCTTCTTTCTTCGTGGTCACCCTCCTAAGTGCCAACTGGTCTTCATCGCACTTGTCCTTCCTTTCTGTACGGCCGCTTTTCGATGTACCTTTTCTCGAGGTACATCCTCGCTTTTTCCCCCTCGTTGCGGGATTTTTCCGCTTTCCTACGGGCCAATTGTCGGCAGCTTCCACCTTCAGCATACGGACATCGACAGCGATCCCGCCGGATTCTGCATTTGGGCGATGTACGCTTTTCTTTTCATTGTATCCCACATTTATCGGTATTTCCGCATTCGACCAAGTCATCACACGGTGCTTTATGTCCAGATTGATGTCGAAGGCAATCATGAAGAGTACGCCAAGTATAACTTCGTCCACAATATCGGCCACTACAAAATCGAAATTTACAGATTTTCTACCCATGCTCAGCCTTTTCATGTACTGTTGCAGTCTCGCCTGTGGACGTGCGCAATTTGACTCCATTTAACGGCAAACCTTCCCTTTTACCAAATCCGGTCTAATAATGGACTTTGTTGCACCGGTGTCGAATGTCAAGGTACGCCATACACCATTGATAAAGCCTTTAACCGTTAAGTTGTGATTCTTCTGCTGGACTATGGCTATAGAAATTGTGGGACCTTCGTTTTCTTCCTCTCCCGGCGGCGCCTCGTGATTGGCAGAACTTGTTGTATCTGATTCACCTGATGTCTCTCTTTCCATATGTCGCAAATTTTACCTCTGGATCACGAATACCACTAGCAAATGTCTCAATCGTTATGCGGTTCACCAATGGAGGTGTCTCTCCCCTTATATGCCAACTGCGCCAACCGCTCTACTTCAGCCGCAAAGCCTTGTAAGGTCTCATTTGGGTTCTGGACTCTTCCCCGTACTTACGTTCAAGAGCAGCCATTATATCTCCATAGTTGTTCCTAGGAGCGGCGGGAATACTCTGTAATACGTCAGCAGCATCACCCTTCAATGCAATAAGTAGTGATACCGCCTTGTCGTTGTCGTTCCAAGAGTCTCTAGCAGCCACTGTCTCGAACTGTAATTTGAACACATTGAAAGAGGTTGAGCCGTCGAACACAGGAGGTTTGATTTTTAACGTGTTATAAATAGCTCTCACAGGGCCACCTTTGATTTCCAGTTCCGACATTTTCTTCTAAAGGTTCACAAATTTCTCATCATGGGCCAGAAATTTCTCGTCAACAGACAAAATCTTTCTATCCAACTCTTCAATCACCATCGTGATGTTCTCGAGTTTTTCGTTAGTTGTTCTAGAATTTACCTCTAATTTCTCTTCCATGCCCTTGGCGATTTTTCTACAGTTCTCTTCTAATTTTTCCTCTAATTTCCTGGAGTTTTCTTCGCTCATTCGACAACTTTCTGCTTTCATTTCCATCATAAGTGTAGAAGTTTCTTCATTCTTTCAAGAATTTTCGTCCATTTTAGCATCTAATTTCTCCATCATTTTGGAATTTTCTTCACTCTTTCTAGACATCTCTTCTAACATCTTAGCAGGAGCAAACTAAACGATAATTACATGATTATGGCAAAACAAACAAAAGCACTAGAGTTGTGTCGTTCATGAACGAACCGGCTCACAGGAACGACTCCGTGAAAAGAACGAACGGATCCGTATCCAGTTCGTTCGTTTATATCGTTCATTTAGATCGCTAATGGCCAAGGCATTGCTGCTTACGAAACAAAACCGCCACCATTAGCTTTACACACACACAAGCAAGCAAGAAAAACAAATGCATATGGTTGCAGAGTTGTGTCGTTCTTTTACAACGTTCGTTTAAATTTGAGCTGAATCTCTCGTTCAGTTGGCTCCGCTCGTTCTTTTATGCCTATCTCGTTCTTTTTACTGTTCTCGTTCTTAAAGCGCTTGTATTTTCTAGTTTTTAGTTAAACGTGTGTTACTTTTAGCTCTATCTATCCCTTACGATGAAAACATTTCGTTTTTTCTTGTTAACATCATTGTGTGTCGAATGTGGTGTTTTTTTTAATTTATAGGTATAAATCTATATATATAAAATTGAAATTTGTTTGTCTGTCTGTTTGTTTGTTTGTTTGTGCCTTATAGACTCGAAAACCGCTGAACAGATCTTACTGAAATGTTTAGGGTACATTGCTACATGGCCTGAAATGAAAATAGGCTATATCATTTTTTGCAATTTCGCGTTGATCTGGAGATATAGCATCAAAACCGGATGTACCTCCAAAAAATTTAGATTTTGTATGCAAATATCTTTAGAAGTATTACAGATACAATCTCCAAATTTTGTATGTGTGACGGAATTTGATGTAGAAATAAATTTACCAAATTATATTCAAATCGGTTCAGATTTGGATATAGCTCCCACATACATATATTTTCGGCCGATTTCCTTATTTTATGTACCATACATGCTATTTATGTCCAATTTCGATGAAATTTTGAATGTATGACGGAACTTGGTCTGGAAATAAACGTGCCAATTTATATTAAAATCGGTTCTGATTTGGATATAGCTCCCATACACATATATTTTCGGCCGACTTCCTTATTTTATGCGCCAAACACGCTATAAATGCCCAATTACGCTGAAATTTTGAATTTCTCACGGAATTTGTTCTAGAAATAAATGTACCAGATTATATTGAGATTGATTCAGATTTGGATATAGCTCCCGTACACATATATTTTCGGCCGATTTCCTTATTTTATGCACCAAACACGCTATATATGTCCAATTTCGCTGAAATTTGGAGGGTCTGACAGAATTTGTTCTAGAAATAAACGTGCTAAATTATATAGATATCGGTTCAGATTTGAATATAGCTCCCATATATATTTTCGCCGATTTCCTGTATTTAATGCACCAAGCACGCTATATATGTCCCATTTCGCTGAAATTTGAAATGTGTAACGGAATTTGGTCTAGACATAAATGTGTCGAATTTTATCGAAATCGGTTCAGATTTGGATATAGCTCCCATATATATTTTCGGCCGATTTTCCGCATTTGATGCACAAAACACGCTATATACGTCCAATTTCGCTGAAATTTGGAATATGTAACGGAATTTGGTCTACGCATAAATGTGCCGAATTATATCGAAAACGGTTCAGATATGGATATAGCTCCAATATATATTTTCGGCCGATTTTCCACATTTTATGCACCAAACACGCTGTATATGTTCAATTTCGCTGAAATTTGGAGGGTCTGGCGGAATTTGTTCCAGAAATAAATGTGCTAACTTATATAGAGATCGGTTCAGATTTGAATATAGCTCCCATATATATTTTCGGCCGATTTTCTGTAGTTTATGCACCAAGCACGCTATATATGTCCAATTTCGCTGAAATTTGGAATGTGTTACAGAACTTGGTCTAGAAATAAATGTGCCAAATTATATCGAAATCGGTTCAGATTTGGATATAGCTCCTGTATATATTTTCGGCCGATTTCCTGTATTTTATGAACCAAACTCGCTATTTATGTCCAATTTCTGTGAAATTTGGAATGCGTAAGGGGATTTGGTCTAGACATAAATGTGCCAAATCATATCGAAATCGGTTCAGATTTGGATATTGCTCCTATCTATATATTAGGCCGATTTTCTGTATTTGATGCTCTAAATACGCTATATGTGTCCAATGTCGCTGAAATTTGGGATGTCTGACGGAATTTGTTCTAAATATAAATGTGCTAAATTCTATCGAGACCGGTTCAGATTTGGACACACTACATATGTCCAATTTCACTGAAATTTGGAAAGCGTGACGCAATTCGTTCTAGAAATAAGTGGGACAAATTATACCGAAATCGGTTCAGATTAGAATATAGCTCCCATATATATTTTCGGATGATTTTCCGTATTTTATGCACAAAATGTGAATGTAAGACGGGATTTGGTCTAAAAATAAATATGACAAATTATATCGAGAGCGGTTCATATAGGAATATAGCTACCCATATATATTTTCGGTCGATTTAATGTTTTTGTTACGTATGTTCAATTTCAATGAAATTTTGAAGACTTAGCAGTCAGTAAAAGTCATCATTATTTACAGAAGTACTTATAGTTGGAATTGACCAACAGCCTTGGTATCATATCTTTGAAAGACTTCTTAAGATTTATGTTTTATTATGATATATCTAAATCATTAGGAATACTTATAGGCGGAAAGGCTTTCAAAGGAGTGGTACCTCCTGAAACTTAAAAAAATACCATAGTAGCTCCATAACAACCCTGAATAGGTATATAACTCCTTCATATCTCCTATATTTATTCGTTAAAATATTAAAAACGTTAATATAATTATGGCATTCCATTATATTTTATCGTAGTCGGGGCAGCAAAGCGCGCCGGGTTCAGCTAGTTAAAAATATATTGAAATTATATTCAAATAAAAATTTGTTTTTCTACAGTTTGCCAAGAAATGTTTTCAAACAGAGAAAACTAACGCTTTTCATGCATTAATTATTAAAAAAGACAAATACTTATGATAAAAATGTCCGGTTTTTTGCAGAAATTAATTGGTAAAATTACCCCACTTAGTTCAACAATAATATTAATAATTAACATGTAATGCAAGGTGCCAAGAAAATATTTTCAAAATGTAAATAAGGTTCCAAAAATACCCCATGTTTTCGGTAAATGTTAAAAAATCGTGAAATTTTGTGAATTTTATTCTTAACAAGGATTAGTTGCTAACAAGTATCAACAATATTAGGCATGGAATATCCCCACTAAGACGGTTACCATATGGACCAAGGGGGTACCAGATCATATTGCATGTAAACAATGTCCTATACTCGTATGTCTCAAGCCGAGAATATCTAAAAACTAAGACGTTTTATGAATATTTTGGTTTACCAAGATGGACTACCATCTATTACAATGAATATTACCTACAGCAGAACTCGATCAGGAGGGTTGCCAGATCGACTAAAAAAGTACCAGGTCTTTATAACAGTAAACTGGACCTCCTAAGGGTTATATGAAGACATGGACCTATACCGACAAATTTCAGATAGAAAGTTGTATACACTCAACGAACGAATTTTTACAATTTTGGTGTTATAAGGATACTAAACCCTTCAAAATTCCGAACACTGAGATGTACCGTTCCATAAATTTCTGGGAGAAAGTTTTGCATCCCAAAGGAGGACAAAATACCAAATTTCAGCCATTTTGTCAATAGAAATGAAAAGAAAGAAGTACATAAAACACGATAGTTTTATTAGTAAAAAGTTTGGCTCAATTGCCGGTGTTTATTTAATAGTAAACGATATTACCTTTTCTAATTAATGTACAACGATATGTACTATGCTTACGATAAAGCGCGGTTTTTGCTTGCATGTCAAGCGGATCGATTCTTTTTGTTTTATGTTTTGTATGTTTATTAGTTTATGTTTATATATGTTTTATGTTTACATAGATGTTTAAAAAAAAAATGGTTGTCAAGAGAATATTCGTTGAAATCTCTGTAATAAATGGGTATGAGGAGGTATGTTATTAAGTATTAGTACAGTGCAAGCGTGAGCATTAACCTTTTACATCTTTTCTTTCAAAAATTTTTGATTTTTTTAGCACTTCTTTTTTCAAAAACATTACTAATGTGCTAAACGATGGGCCATTAGGGACCCCCCGGTAAATATGGCCATTAGGCACCAAGTGATAGGCTTACAAACTAAACGATGGGACCATTAGCGACCCCGGGCCATTAGGGACCCCGCGGTAAATATGGTCATTAGAGACCTTTCAAGCGACTGGGCCATTAGAGACCCAGCAGTTGTGCAGATCAGTATAGACCTGGCTAGCGAAAGGGCCATTAGGGACCCCGCTAACGATAGTGCAATGAGCTAAAGTGCGTTTTGTTCGTTTGGGGTCGCTTTACAACGATTTTCCGTAGATTTACGAAAACCACAATTTGTAGGACCTGGCTCTATCCACCCAAACGATGTATTTTGAGCAAGCAGCGAACCAGACAAAAGTCGAATAGAATGATTTTTAATTATCTTCGGTATTAAAATATCTGAGGGGTGCGATTCGCCGAATGCCAAAACTATATTCGACAAATCCGACTTAAGGTCCGAATTGACCGAAAAGGTTGGAAGATTTCCCGATATGGAACCTACTACCAATGCCGAAATTAAAGTCTTTCCGAAATTAAAGACTCAGAAGCCGGGTCGATAAGCGCCCTAACAGGAAATGAAGAACCTTTGTGAACGATATTCACCAGTGCTGTTCCCAATAGAACTTTTACTTTCTGAGTGACGTAGAAGGATTTTCGAACTACGTATCGACCGATGTCGACGGATCGCTAGAAGTAGAAGAATTACTACTACTATTTAATGGTCCACCGTAGTGCAATGGTTAGCACGTCCGCCTTGCACTCAGAAGGTCTTCGGTTCGAATCCCAGGCCAAGCAACATCAAATTTTCAACGGTGGCAAAATTCCCCCTCAGTAATGCTGGCGACATTTCCTGAGTATATATATATAATGGTCTTGGTCGAAAGATGGAAGCTGAAGCGGACAAACTTCGAACTTCTAGGAGTCACAACTTGACTCGGACTGCTCGCAATAGAGCGGTCTCTGTGCAATAGAGTGTGATGTCTCTGGTTGCACTTTCGACAACAACGATTAGTCCAATTTTTAACTTCGTCTGCCTTCCGCAGGCAATTAACACACAAACGATGCCTTTTGATCAATTTATATCTCTTCAACGGCGCCAACACTTCTCATTTCATGCAAACACAGAAGAGTTCGAATTCTCTCTGTCAAGAATGCATCTAATTCTTTCCAAGTTGAAAGACAAGACTTATTTGTCACACTTTGCTCCCATAAAGCGTGTGTGATCTTAGGCAATTTTTGTAAACAAATGAAAACCACGATCGGATCCCAATTAACCGTAGGTATTTCATAAATTGCCATTGCCGAAAGGCAACGATTGATCCCGCGTTGAATAGACTTAAGTCCCAAACTAGTTTCCTGATCCAACACAGGAAGCGAAAACAAAGATTTTTATTGATTGTGGACGAGCAACCGTGGATTATTATAGGTGGAATTCAATTCATTCCACGCAAGATTAAAACTCCGATGAGTCAAATGATACTTTGAGACGATTTCTCGAGCCTCACCACTAGTTTTACTCACCAGATGACACAAGCGTTCAATATCTGTCAACTGGGAGTTATTTATAAAAACCGCACCGAACAAATTTCTGAAAGTGGGCTAATTAAGAATATTTCCATCGAAAACCTCTACATTAAAAGGAGGTACCGCAAGATTTTGAATGTTATCAAAATTTTTAAGATCAACAATGAAGTTTGGGTCTGCTCGATATTGCAGAACTAGATACCTGGGTACCCACATCACGAGAAGTGTGGGCAGAGTTCGAAAATAAACAGTACACTAACATAGTGTACCGCTCCGAGTACAGTATCACTAAAATATTTTTAGCGTTAGTGTTCCGGAACACAAACACTAAAAAATATTTTAGTGATACTGTTCCGGAGCACAACGATAAACGTAGTGTTCCACACTTTGGTACACTAAAAACTTTGGGTACCGCAGTCGGAACACTAAAAATCGTAGTGCTCCGCAGTAGGAACACTAAAAATCCTAGTGCTCTGCAGTTGGAGCACTAAAAAATCGTTGTGTACCACATGTCGGAACACTAAAAAGTAACGTAATGATAATGTACCACACGCGAGTTTATTATGATTTGCGAGGAAAATTAAATATTTATAATTTTGGAGATAAGTACAAATTAAGACATAAAAACACAGATACACCTGTTAAATCCATGTATGTATACATATTAATTAATAACGTTGGGAACTTAAGTAGAAAAAATGAAAACCATTGATTCGGTTGTTGTACAATGGCGCACTACAAATTGTGGTGACTGTGGATACATGAGTTTATTATGATTTGTGAGGAAAATTAAATATTTTATAATTCTTTTAATAAATACCAATTAAGAAATAAAATTTAAAAGACCACGTGAAAAGTGCCTGGTTTGATTTTTGGACAATGGATCAATAAAAATCGTAGTGTTCGGCTGCGGAGCACAAAAAATCGTAGTGTTCCGATTGTTGTATTGTAGTGATCCGACTGCCGGATCTCTAAAAATCATAGTGTTCCGACTGCCGGATCACTAAAAATTTTAGTGTTCCGACTGCCGTATTGTAGTGCTCCGACTGCCGGATCTCTAAAAATCGAAACAACGGAACAATAAAAATCGTATTGTTCGGCTGTTGAGCAATAAAAATCGTAGTGTTCCGATTGCCGGATCACTAAAAATCGTAGTGTTCCGACTGCCGTATCAATAAAAATCGAAACAATGGAACAATAAAGATCATAGTGTTCGGCTGCGGGGCACTAAAAATCGTAGTGTTCCGACTGCGTGTATCACTAAAAATTGAAACAATGGAACAATAAAAATCATAGCGTTCGGCTGCGGAGCACTAAAAATCGTAGTGTTCCGACTGCCGGATTACTAAAAATCGTAGTGTTCCGACTACCGGATCTCTAAAAATCGAAACAATGCATCAAAAAAATCATAGGGTTCGGCTACGGAGCACCAAAAATCTTAGTGTATTTGTATATTGTATTAATTTTTACTTGACCCAAAAGCCATCAAATATTTAATTTTCCTCATAAATCAAAATAAACAGATGATTACCTAAACATCGAACAATAAATGTTTCACAGCTCCATTGTCCAAAAACCAGTCAGATGTTTTTTACATATCCTACTAATTTTTATTTCTTAATTTGTATTTATTAAAAAAACATAAAATATTAAATTTTCCTCACAAATAATAATTATTAATAATAAATATAAATAATAAACTCATGTGTGATACATTGTATTGCACTTGGTACACTACGATTTTTAGTTATCCGGCATTCAGAACACTACGATTTTTAGAGCTCCACAACCGAACAATACGATTTTTAGTGCTCCACAATCGATTACTACGATTTAGTGCTCCATTGTCAAAAAATCAAAGCAGATATTTTACATATTTACTTATAATTTGTATTTATTAATATGTATTTATTTATCCTAAAAACATAAAATATTTAATTTCCCTCATAAATCATAATAAACAGACGACAGACGACACTGAGTGTGGGACGACAAACTCAGGTCTTTAACATTTGCATCACACGACAGGCTTTTCGAAGAAATATTGCCGGGATGCTCCGTTAAGGAATCTACCGAACTTTTTTCTAATGAGTTCGGGGACATTTTAGCAGAACTACTAAATTTTAACAACAATCTATTTTCTAAAGAAGAACAATTTATATAATTTTGCTGCGAAACCTCGTACTTACTATAAACGACTTAAAGATCTTCGACTTTGGAATCTTCAGAATTTTCTAGGTGGGCTAAATATGCTTTGAAAGTTTCCCGAACAGTTTTCCACAATTTGTCAACTTCTTCACTCCTAACTTCGAGACAATACAAGTGCTATTCTTTCATTGCACCGAATTGTGCAGTGAACCTCACCACAGAGTTAGAAGCTCTGAGGAATGTTTCTTTAGGAGTGAAAGCCATTTTTTAGAACCAAACAAAACCAACAAAATGGTAAACAAAGTTAAACTGTTTCATAAATAATATAGTCAAAGAAATGACGGATATGTAGTTGGATCTAACAAATAAGCTACCAATTGTAGCGGAATTTAATTCGCAAAAATGCACAAGAAATAGATAATATTTTCCACAGAAGAAGACAATTTTAAAGCTACCAATTGTAGCGCACTGATTAAAAATTGGAAATCGAAACAATATTCCAACTCCCAAAACTTCACGAAATTTTAAAAACGAAAAGCAACCAAAAACCTTGTCGACAACTAAAAGAATCTACGAGCAACCTATTTGCTGAGAATTTACAATGAGAAATGAAAAACAGTATCAAATTCCAAAATTATGTAAATTTCCATTTAATTTACCCACAATTTGAAACTATATTCAAATTCCAAAAGCAAATCGCAATAGAAATTTTAAAATAATATTCCAAATTCCTGAAATGCGCTCTTTAAACTACAAAATTATGTGAATTACTATTTAATTTACAAAATTATTAGCAAAAATGGCACTATACGATATTAATTTTGCAGTAGAAATCAATAAAAATATCTAATGTCAACTAAGAATCCACAAACAACTACCGAATGTAGCGTATATTTGTGCAATAGTGCAACAGGAAATTTGAACAATATCAAAATTTCAGACCAAAATTACAAAATTCGCTAAAAAATATGGCTAAAATAAGCCGTGCACAAAAAAAGTCCAATTGTAGGGTGCGCGCAATATCAAATATTTACAAATAACCACCGAATGTAGTGTTTTTGGGTCCAAGAAACCAACATGAAATTCAAACAATATCAAAATTAAAAAAAAAATCGTCTAAAAAACTCCCTACACAATAACAAATCCAATTGAGCGACTGTAGGGTGCATGCAATATCGAATTTACACAAGTAGGCACCGAATGTATCGTACTTGTGTCCCAAAAATGCAAGGAAATTTTCAAACTATGTATATTGAAACTTCAAAAATATAGAAATCCCAATAAATATGTTTAAATAACGCCCTACACAAGAAAAGGTCCAATTGACCGATTCCAAAATGTCCAAATATGTTAATAAAATGTTCTCTGAGACCAATTTATTATATTTACTATAAAATATAATAATATGTGTCACAGTACTAATTTACTGACCGCGTAATAATACACCGGAGGGAGACTGTGCAATAAAAACGGACACGACAGAAAGAAGAATTGCCAAAATTCAATATTTATGCGTACATGCGTGTGCGTATACATTCGCATGCAACTGACTGGCTGACCGACTGGACGGAACAACAGAACGACGATGCTGTAGTATGTATCAATACAAACGTGTGTGTACCAGCACAGAAGGGACCACGAATAGGCCGTGCAGTGTAAATATGTAGGCAGTGTATTTATGAATATATTTTTGTATATTCACACTGCTTAATTTTGTAGGGAATATTTTTTACACTTTTGCAACAACAATTAGACGCGGGTAAATGACAATTAGAAGAAAATAAACGAAAAATAATGTGAAATATTTAGAAGAAAATAATTATTATTTTTGTTTTGACTTTCTTATTCCCGTATGTATGTACGTACGTACGTCTGTCCACGATTTGGACTTTGACCGACCGACAAAAAGAGGGAATCTATGGCGTTGTAAAACGGCCAAACAAACAAGCGAACACTTGTTTTTTATTTTATTGCTCACTGTGCGCTATACGTACCAATTAGAAGAAAATAAACGAAAAATAATGTGAAATATTTAGAAGAAAATATTTATTATTTTTGTTTTGACTTTCTTATTCCCGTATGTATGTACGTACGTACGTCTGTCCACGATTTGGACTTTGACCGACCGACAAAAAGAGGGAATCTATGGCGTTGTAAAACGGCCAAACAAACAAGCGAACACTTGTTTTTTATTTTATTGCTCACTGTGCGCTATACGTACCAATAAAAGCAGCAAATGTTCGATTGGACCAAATGTTTAGCCCTTTCGGTGGATTATTCCGGCCACAACCTTCAAAATATCGAAAATCGGGAGATATCTATATCAAAACGTGGACCTATATAAACATTTTATGGTAGGAATGTGTCTTAGCCTCTGGAAACACAAAATACAAAGCTACAACCGATTCTGTGGTCAAATGGAACTAATACATTCAAAATATCTTAAAGTGACGCGTACTATATATGGGGCGTTATATGGGGGCTATGCCACAACGTGAACCTCTATAAACAAACTTTGGAAGGATATGGCTATATCGATGTAGAATTGCACTCTGATAATGAATATATATAGTTTGTGGGGTCTACAATGATTATTTCGAGTAGTTACATTCGAAATGGCAAACTTAATGGTGGTGATGGTAATATGGTGGAGGGTATAAAAATAATAATTAAATCAATAATGGCAAAACAAAAAAAAAATAAAAAGCCTAGAAGTAATAACTAGAAAATATATATCACAATAATAAACTTATTTATCCCGCACTATAGCGACTTGGGGGGAACAAGTGTATGAAGGCTCTCCCAATAGAGCCAGTACGCCCAATGCGTACGCTTGGCCGTCAATAGAAATGAAAAGAAAGAAGTAAATAAAACACGATAGTTTTATTAGTAAAGAGTTTGGCTCAATTGCCGGTGTTTATTTAAAGGTAAACTGGTAAAACTAAAACTAAATGGTAAAACTAAAACTAAAAAACAAAAAATTAAAAAAGAACAAATTAATAAACAAGATAAAAATTCTTACTCTTATTGTTGTTAACCTATAAAAAAACCAGGAGTATTTCCGGCAAGGGGTGGAGGAGTTACGTCCCAATCTTTCCCCTTGATTAAAATTAAATAAAATGCATTTATGTCTGCTTAATGCAGCGACATAAAAAAAGTCTTAAATGAAATTTGAAACTTTTGTGTTCATTCCCATATTCACAGACAGTCATTCAATGCAGCGTAAGCAAAAACCTTTCGCTACATTGAATGACAAACTATTAAAAGTATAAATATTAAGTTAGTCTTAAGACCACCACAATAAAGACACAGTTGCTAAAATACAAGAACAGAATTTTCATTATTCTAATAAAGAGTTTAGTAAAGAGTTTGGCTCAATTGCCGGTGTTTACTTAAAGGTAAACTGGTAAAACTAAAACTAAATGGTAAAACTAAAACTAAAAAACAAAAAATTAAAAAAGAACAAATTAATAAACAAGATAAAAATTCTTACTCTTATTGTTGTTAACCTATAAAAAAACCAGGAGTATTTCCGGCAAGGGGTGGAGGAGTTACGTCCCAACCTTTCCCCTTGATTAAAATTAAATAAAATGCATTTATGTCTGCTTAATGCAGCGATATAAAAAAAGTCTTAAATGAAATTTGAAACTTTTGTGTTCGTTCCCACATTCACAGACAGTCATTCAATGCAGCGTAAGCAAAAACCTTTCGCTACATTGAATGACAAACTATTAAAAGTATAAATATTAAGTTAGTCTTAAGACCACCACAATAAAGACACAGTTGCTAAAATACAAGAACAGAATTTTCATTATTCTAATCTTTTACTCGCGCTGTTGCTATGAACTATCGTTACTTTTATACAATTCATCCTTTACATAATGGTCGACATACTTTCGATGGGAAATATCCTGCAGCCACTGAAATTAAAAGTGGAAGATTACGCCTTGCCATGGTTCATTTTCCGGATGGGTATGATTGTTTACTAAATAAAGGGCCATTGAATTCCAAAAGCTCTCTGCTCCCACTTAATCCTATTTTAGATGATATGGCAGTTATGCGGCTCAATGGACGCTTAGCCCAATTCCAACATTGCCTCTCGCAGATTTTTTATATTACTCTACAATTGCAGATTTTCTCTTCTTTTCTAGAATACTTTTACCGTATTTCCATTTACGGAGGAATTCAATTAGTTTTACGTATATTACGCATGCAATATTGGATACCTCGAGTAAATTGTTGATTCGTAATGTTACAAGAAAATGCAAACCTTGTGGAGAATTTTGTAGAAAACTCTTTTTCTCTGTGAATGGAGTCTGGTAGATTTCTTTTCAATACATGGGGGCAAAGAATCTATGTTTGAAAACAACCGGCTGTCGGTCATAAAATAATGTAACAAATATCGTGCCCAAAATACTAAAGATAAGAAGGGGTCGATAATTAAATATGTATTCTCCATTATCAACGCAACGTGGGTGTGCACGACTGCATAATGTATTTATAGACACAGCGTGCCAGTAAATGTAATTGTATGTGTGTTGATTTTAGAGTCAAAGATTTAGTGGTAAATATTTTGTAGTTAATAATATGAGTTCCTTTCGATCCGCTGAAGAAGACACATCAGCCCGCGTGTGTTCATTCTTGGGGTTATTGCGTGGTTGTTGTTGTAGCAACGCAAATGTGTTCGTTCGTGTATTATTTCAGTTATCAGGTTCCTCTGTATCCAGATTCAAGAATTCTACAACCTGAACTGGTTGCGTCCATAAGGAATCAGGAGACAGGTGAGTGGGGTTAGCTAGGCAGCTAAACAAATGCAGTTTATCGTGTGGTCCCAATCCACATGCTGGGCAGGTTTTGGGTATCGTGGCGTCAATTCGGCCCAATACGAATTGAGGCGGCTGCATCGTCCGGATCTTAACTGGTTTGCCTTGGCAGCTGGCGTTCTTCTGCTGCGATAGATGAGGGGTGGTCTCCAAGTACGGCATTCACACTGTATCTCTGTACTACCTGCGCAACCATGTCAGTGTGAATGCTATCTAAGCCTGCCTGATAAGCTCGTTGGTCTAGATGTTCTCTCTTATACCTTTGGACCTCTCTCTAGATAATGAAGATCTCTCCTGACGTGCCTGGGTGAAGGAAGCCTGTCCATTAAATCGTGACAGGGATGCTCACCACATTTTATTGTGTTGACGCACCGGTAAAATCTTCGTCTCATGAAGATGGTCCACTGGTGTCATGAGGAGGCACCCTGTTGCAGTCCTCAGGGAAGCATTCTGGCAGGTTTGAATCTTCTTCCACTGCGTAGTGCTAACCTTTGCAGACCACGCTGGCGCCGCATAGCTTACCCAAGTACTGCCGGCCAGCGAATTGAGGACCTTGTTCCTACGTCTGATCTTATCGCAAATAGCTGTGGCATGCGCGGACGACTTAAACATGCTATCGAACGTTACACCCAGTATTTTGAGGTAGTTAGTGGTCGGAATTAGTGCACCATCGACCAATATGTTCAGTGGGAGCCTCATTTCAGTCATCCATGTGGTGAAGAGGTGACAGTGGATTTAGCGGCGGATATTTTCATATTCCTCAGATCGAAGAACTGCACTAGGTCAGCTATGTAGACATTTAACCTATCACATATATCATCGATGATAGGACCCGACGCGAACATCGTACAATCATCCGCATACATACCCTCCGTCTGGAGGGTGTGCAATTTCAGAAAGGTAGACGTTAAACAGTTCCGGAGATATCACCCCTCCTTGGGGAACTCCCTGTTCCAATCTACGGGGTTTGGGCTTCTTGTTTCTGAATTCCACAACACAAACAAACGACTGGCGTCCTCACATATAGTTGACTAGCAAAATGCCCGCTACTTCGTATGCGGAAAAAGAAAAAAATACAAATAAACAATATTAAATATGGAAATGGGAAACAATGAAAAGTTTGTTTAACTAATACCTATTTTACTTGATATTTAATTTCATTTAAGTTCGGTTCATACCACTTTAGTTCGAATTTCCACACCAAAAACATAATTTCCATGGTTTATTAGAACCTTACATTTTTTAAGGGTATTTTAAAGTTTTTTCCACATTTCCAACCGAATTAGTTGTAATTTCGGAATTTATATATATATATGTATATATATATATACTATATAATAATAATGTATATATATATATATATATATATATACTATATATAAATATAAAATATACTATATAACAATCAATTTTTTTGCGGCCTTTCAATTTAGGCCTTTTTGTTCTTGTAAAACAATTTTTGTTTTCAAATGAATTTATATAAAACGTTCGGAATACAAATTTTGTTGGAAAGATACGTTTGACTATTTGATTTCAGTGTATTATATAGAAACCGCCATAGCGTTAACGTAATACCAATATATTGTTATATGTACAATCGTACAATCACCTCTAACAGTGAAACTTACAAATAAATCAGAATTCCACCTCTATTCCTTAGCCCAATACCAAATTTATTGCACTTTAGCACTAACTATATAATTACAGCTTCATTGATACGCGCAACACCAAATTTAGTACCATCACCAACCCTGACTCTAATACAACAATTCGAAATTCCACCTATATACCTTTATGCAATACCAGAATGGTACTAAATTTGGGACTTATAATGGGTACAAGTTTCAAAAATTGTATCCCAATATCCACACTATATCCCAACTCCGATACTCATTTACAGCTCTATCTGTTCCCCAAAAACCAATTATAGTAGTAATTATTACTGAATAAAAATGATTGAGTGGAGAGAGGATTCCAAGCCAAAAGCCGAGGGAAAAAACCAAAGGAATCCAACCTTCAAGTGGACTGTATATTTAGATGGGTTTTATTAAATATTATTTCTCACCCAATGAGAAATAATATTATGTTGATGCATGAAATAAAAAGATAAAGGTTTCGGAAAACGTTATAAAGCGTAGATACTGTTTATTAAATAAAATGAGAGAAGAGAAATGGAGACAGAGAAGAGATGTTGATGCTCACCGTTTTGTAGCTGGATAACAAGTGAAGTTCGTTTTCTTATTTGTAACAATTCAAGCCTAGTTTAGGTTACTTCGTTGAGTTTATACAATTCAATAGTGATTTTAACGAAAGTAACCAATTAAGAGTATAGTTATTTCTAATTCACAATAGGAGTAAGTACTAATGCAATAATTCAATTACTTAACGCTAGGGTGTTAATTAATTAGGCTTATAACTATGTCTATATAATTAACAATTCATTAAAAATTCATTTTGATATAAATGGCAAATTATTCAAATTTGTCCATGGCGCCGGCCTTGCACTTGTGCAACTGATGAGGCGACGCACATGACTTCAGCCAAGGATTTGATAGCCTGGGATAATACCAACTGGTCTGGCATAAGGACACTACTTCTTGACGACTTCAACTGCGTGTTGCGTGGTTGAGAATGGCGGGCTTGATGGTTGTTGCGTTTACGATGTTGGTTGTTGTTTTGGGGGCGAGTTGGCTGTTGATTTTGGTGGTGGTAATTTTGTTGGCGGCCGCTTGAACGTTGATGATGTTGCGGATGTTGACGTTGTGGTTGTTGATGGTGGCGTTGTCGTTGCTGGCGTTTCGACCGATGAGGTTGTGGTTGATGATGTTTGCGCTGTCTTGCATTATGTTGCTGCCTAGGTTGAGGCCTTGAGCGTTTTTGCCTTCTGCGTCGACTGGGGGAGTTGGGAGGTATTACCCGCTCGTGCACCGTTGATCGAGACAGTTCATTGGTCTCTTCATGACGAACGATGGCCGTGGAAGAGGGCTCCGGGTGTATCATGGAGTGGTGCTGGCTGCCACATTTTTTGCAGAAGACCTTAGAATGACATCTTCGAACCTGATGGCTTCTTGCAAGGCAATTCATGCAGCAGTCATTGTCCCTGACTACCTTTCTGCGATCTTCCACCCTCATCAGAACAAACTCTGGACAGAATCGCAGGGCATGGCTTCTGTCACAGATAACACACCGGTACAGTTCCCGAGTGTTAGAGTTGCGACGAGACCTACATCTGAATCGAGAAGAGGTAAGTAGCAAAGTTTGGCAATTGGTCTTTTAATTATACCAGAAGCTGTTTTAATGTCAGCCACTCTCACGTGACTATCACTACCAGAATGTGTTGTTACGATTCTACCTAAGCGCCATTCGCTCGGTGGTAGTAAATCGTCCATTACGACAACTAGATCGTCAGGTTTTAGATTGGGAGTAGAGTTTTTCAATTTGTTTCGTTTATGTAGAGATTTTAATTAATCCTCTTTCCATCTTGTTGCGAATTGCTGATGAATAGCTTTTACTTTAATCCATCTATTTACAAGAGATAGATTTTCAGAGATTGGTTCGGGTAGAGCCATAATTGGGGAACCTCAAAGAAAATGTCCTGGAGTTAAGGCGGTAATGTCAGAAGGGTCTTCAGAGACAGCAGAAATGGGGCGAGAATTGAGAACACCTTCGATACGAGCTAAAACGGTAGCAAATTGTTCAAACGTAAATCCGTGTGCTCCTGCTATTCGTTTAAAATGGTGCTTAAAGCTTTTTACAGCGGATTCCCACAAGCCACCCTGTAATGCCGTCTTCAAACAAAAAATCAAAAGCAATAAATCTTTAGAAAATCAAAATCAATGGTCTATGAATACTTTTGCTCTGTATTGTAATTTATCTATAAAAAACATGATAGAAAATAGGCCTATGATGTTAGTCAATAATGTTACTCTTTGGCAACGACAAAACTACAATTCTCTTTTCATTCTTCCTCCTCATTTATTCCTCTCCTCGTAATCTAAATTTGATGCTTGCCTACTATTTCTCCTTTTGTTTTGATATGGTTGCAGTTTCATATTTCTTCTCTCTGTTAAATGACTTGATCAGTACAAAGATCGTGATCTATAAGTGGTGTAATGAAATAATTATTCTTAAATTCCATGCTCTTTCTTCAAAATATATAATATTCAATCAAAATAATAATATCCAGACATAAAAAGTGATATATAGTTACATTTTTTAAAACACAGTGAAATGATATATCAAAATTTCAAACATGAAAAAATCCATAGTGAAATTAATTTAAATTCAGTTGAAAAAAAAATGATGGCCTTAATCAATACCACCATAGTTTGAATATCACTGGAACATGTCATGGAATCGATTTTGCCAAAACACACACGGACAAAAAGGTACGATAATTAACATTTTCCATTAGTACAGCTTACATTTTCTGTAGAAGAATTTATCGATTTTCCACAGCCTTAGTTCTATAGGGGTCATTATTGTTCTCAAAATAAAAGCATTTCCTTTAAGTTTTTGATTTCGGAGCAAACACATCAATTTCGTAGCATACAAAAAAATAAGTACAGTCAATTCGTTAAGTTAATAAATGACAGTAAAATCTGCTCTAATCATCGCAATCTGTATTAAATTTCATAGTTTAAAATGTTTCAAGCATTCTAGTAAAATGCTAAACAATATATTCTACCATATTTAAAAAAAAGGTGAGCTAATTTAATACAAATGGTGATCGAAGTTTTGGTTACTTATACCTAACCACTTTACTAGGCGTTCTTCCAGTGATCAGACAATTACATCAGATATCATTCCATATTCTATCGAAATCCAGTCTAGCAGTGTGGTCATTTTCATCCATAATTATCAGCACCTTACCCAAGTCGTGGCTACCCAACAGGCAGTGCCGCCTTGGGTTTGTTTGTTTTTTTTCGCCACCACAACTACTAATGAAGAAAGTGCGAACACACTATCGTCTTACATTGGAACGGCCTAATTTTTCAATAAGTACATAACTCAACAAAACTGTTAATTGCTTCATGTTCATATGCTTGATTTGATGGCTTAATCATTCTGCATCATCTACGGTAATTCCAACATACTATTCAGATAGTGGAGTGCATTGATATTAGTGAGACGGCATCATTCCGTACCAATAATAGAATTGATCCCCTTATATTGTGAAAGGCACACACCTAATGAAGTTATTTGCTACTCATCAAGAGGATTGAATATTGATGGATTACTGCAGTGGTTTTGATAGTTGGTTTGGTTAACTTTAGAAGGAAGCTATTCCACATAACCTGTTATTCAACGTCTGGCATTGGTGTCTCTAAAGAACTAACTTTGGATAATACTAAGCGGAGTCCTGGGTTGTCGGAAATTTAATGAACAGCAAAATCCAGCAATCCACGTAATTATAAAATATAACACATCTTCAACCATTACGTTTTTATAATATGTAACAAAGCGGGCATTACTTTTTTATAGATTAGCATATACATACATTCTTAAGGATTCGCCATTGTTAAAAAATTAAATCAATGCAAAATCAGTCATTTCACTAATGCGACCCTTTTCACTTAGCAAAGCACATTACAACAACAGCAGCATCATCAACGTGGAGGCCTTCATCGTGATCGTGTAATTGTTGGTGGATTTGTAAGAACTATGATAACAAGTGAGTAGTAACAAAAAGTAAATATGTAAAACGCAAATTTATTTGACTGCCCAATCGTTTGCATTGATTTTCTTTTATGTACTTTCTTCTAAAATTTTGTAATGTGAAAGAAAGGGCAAGGTAATAATCATTATTAGCGAAGCCAGATTATAATTAGAAAGAGGAATGAACAACAGTTCTGGATTTGTTTTCATTGATTCCTTATTTTGATCGCTGTTTGTGACCTCTCTAATGTAATTGCACTCGCAATTCAATTTTTTCTGTTTGTTTTGATACAAGAAAACGCAAGGGAATCTTGCGTTTATATAAAACCTTGTATGGTTTATGAATTAATACCGATTTGTTATTTATTCAAATTGATCTAATTGAAGTGTTACTTATAACACATAGAACATAATTTGGAAAAAATATCTTATAATTAAAATATGAATTTATCAATCTCTTACTATAATTAATGAATTATAATACCCTCTAGGAAATTAATTTTAATGACTGAAAAGAATTATATATATTATGTCTTGAATAAAGTTAGCATAGATTTCAAAATGATGCTCTAAATTTTTATCGTATGTTTTCTTGTCAAGAGATGAGGTAGAGAAAGTAGGTGATATGTATGATAGGGGTTCTTCATCAGTCTGCAGTGTTCAGAAGAACGATGGTCGGGTTTCGAAGCACACCCTCCCAATAACATCCGGGAGAGGTTCAGCAAAGGCATCTTAGGAAGATACCGTACATGTATCCCTTTCCTTCAGTATTATCTATATTTCCCATGCTCATAAAGTAAAGTAAATTTTAAATTCAAACTCCATTTAGAAAAAATAAATATATCTTTTTTTTATTGTTGTGAAATAAATAGGGAGTCTGTAAAAACTTTAAGTTCTATGATGCCCAGAATGAACATAATATTAAACTTAGCATCTTCACAATATTTGTGGACATTACAGAATTTGGCGCCCAACGTGGGGCCCGAAAAGATGACTGTATCTTTTGTGGCTCTATTTTAGTTTTAATACCAGTAAAGTTCATGCCTTTTTAAAGGTTGCAGGAATTCGACTGTTTTTTGGTCTTTGTCTTTTGAATAGTTATTGGCGTTATTATGGATCTTTGGCAATGTGGAGCGGTCCGGATTAGCCAACCGATTTACTAAAATAACCTTTTTAAAAGATTAAGGATTAATAATCGGTTGAATTCTGCGATTTATAGCAGTTGCGTAATATCATTATCTAAACTATATATAACTGAGCTATCAACGTCTGCACAAGAAGCTGGATTTCATTGGAACTGCTGTATAGGGGCAATTCCTTGACCGCAACTTTACAGAATTTGGAAATGAACAAAAATGTTGGTTTGTTATTATAACGATGATTTTAGTGTTACATCTGCTCCATAAACCGAATTTGTTTTCAAATCTTCCTAAGTTTATGCTTTTTATTCGTACTCCAACTTTTTTTACCTCATCTCGATAAAGAAAACATAATTTATATGATCTGATTTCTGTTTTTCGCTATACCTTTTTAATTTGGACATTCTAGTGTCTTTATTTATAAATTATTTGTGCGTTTTCGAAACATTATTTATTGTGCTTTGGAAACGTATTTCATATCTCTGCGAATCTAAATTCTGGATTGTCATCTAAACTAATAATAAGTATATATACAAAATGTCTCTGGAACGTACTCCACCAAATTCATCTGCACCTTCGATAGCAAATGCGATTGAAGATGCGGAAAATATTTGCAACCTTTGCGAACTGGTGATGGTCGAGAGGCAGGATTGTATGATCATTAGTGAATGTTTACACTGTTTTCATCGATCATGTATCGAAGAGCATTTGTCTACCTCGACAAATTGTCCTATTTGTAAGAGATACTGTCAACTCAGTGAGTTGAAGTCTCTAGATAATTTGGCAACTGGTGTGGCAACTGGTGTGAAGACAAGCAAACCCACGTTTAAAGGGGTAGGAAGAGGGGCATTGGCGAAGAGATACCACACTCGCAGTGTAAGTCAAAACCCAATGCAAGATGTCTCTTTTAGTCTGAATGCTAGTGTACCCAATCCGGGAACTCCCATTTCTAAACAAGAAAGCGCAAACTCGAATCATTTGAATTTTCCACCACCCTCAAATCCCATAGCCATCATTGATTATAATAAAATTAATTGTATGATAGAAACGACTGTTTCTCGTCTTCTGCAAAAGGTTAATCTGCAACAAAATACGACCAGTTCCAATGCCTTGCAAAAACAGCCAGAGAATGGTAATCCAGTTCCAAAACCAAATATAAACCACAATGCTCGTCCTCCCATGATTGAAAGAAATCCTAACCTTCCAAATTTGTCGCCTAGTAGGTCTAGTACCTCACATTCTGTTCAAATATCCGTTGATAAAGCTACATCTATAATACAGTCTTGGGGACTGCGATTTGATGGCTCCCCTAACGGTATTAATATAAAAGAATTTTTATACCGTATCAGGTCATTGACTCATGACCATTTTAATGGAGACTTTTCTGTAATTTTAAGGAATTTAAATACATTATTAGTTGGAAAAGCGAAGGATTGGTACTGGCGCTACCATAAGCATACTTCCTCTTTGAATTGGGAAGATTTCTGCGAAGCCATTGTAGCCCAGTACAAAGATTTCAAAACATCATACGATATCAGGGAAGAAATCCGCAACAGGAAGCAGCGTCCCAATGAATCGTTTGATGCATTTTTCGAAGCCATTTCGGCTATAATGGATAGGTTGCCTAGTCCCATGACGAGTGATGAACTCATTGAAATTCTTGCTAGGAACCTCAGACCGGAAGTACGACAGGACCTGCTTTACGTCCAAATTAATTCCATATCTCATCTGCGACAATTGGTCCAGACTAGAGAACACTTTCTTAGTGAAGAATATGTCAGGAAAAACTTAACCTCTCGTGCCATAGTCACTAACAATGCCTCGAGGAAGTTTATTGCTGACGTAAGCGGCGACGGAGCCAGTGAAACCAGTGAAGATGTTATGCTGAATGTGGATGCTCTTCACAAGTCAGCCAACTCTTCGAAGTGCTGGAATTGCGACGAAAGTGGTCACCATTGGCAAGATTGCCTACGAGACAGACACATATTTTGTTATGGTTGTGGCGCTAAAAACGTCTACAAACCAAACTGCCATGAATGTAAAAACCGAAAGTCTATTACTTCAAAAAACCCGAACAAAATGGGTCCACAACTGAATTAACCCATAGTGTGGATCCGATGTTATCTTTAGAATCGACTCAAAATGTAATTATTCCTAACCATGTCATTGAAAAAGTGCCAGATAAGATAACCCTATTGAGAAGGCCAGGCAATGAGGACAGAAGTTCTCTTCTAAATGACTCCAAAATACTACATCCCGGAAGGCCATTATACCAGTTCGTGGTAATGCCTTTCGGGCTCTGTAATGCCCCTCAAACGATGTGTAGGCTGATGAACGAGATCATCCCACCGGATTTGCGCCATTGCGTTTTCGGCTACTTAGATGATCTCGTCCTCGTATCCGAAGATTTCCCCTCGCATATCGACGTTTTGGTAAGGATAGCTTCTCAATTTCGGAAGGCTAATCTTACGTTAAACGTATCAAAAAGCAAATTCTGTGTAACCCGAGTTAACTATCTTGGTTACGTAATCGGAAATGGTGGGATCACTACTGATCCAGAAAAGGTTATTGCCATAACCAACTGGCCAGTTCCTAAGAACCTTCGGCAAGTCCGAGGATTCTTAGGACTAACTGGGTGGTATAGGCGTTTCGTCAAAAACTTTTCATCGGAAACGTTTCCCATTACGGAAATTCTTAAGTGTAAGAAGAAATTTATATGGACTGCCGAAGCTCAGACGGCCTTCGAAAAACTTAAGAATATTCTAACCACAGCACCTATTTTATCAAATCCGGACTTTACTAAAAAATTTTACCTCCACTGCGACGCAAGCGACTTCGGCATAGGTGCAGTCCTTGTGCAGTTGGACGAAGACGGACAGGAAAAGCCCATAGCATTCATGAGCTAAAAGCTTACAACGGCCCAGCGCAACTATAGCGTTACTGAACGTGAATGCCTGGCTGCCGTTGAAGCAATCAAAAAGTTCAGGTGCTATCTCGAACTCCAAGAGTTTGAGGTAGTCACTGACCATTCGAGCCTCCTATGGTTAATGCGCCAACCAGATCTAAGTGGCCGGCTGGCCCGCTGGGTCTTCAAACTCCAGCCATATAAGTTCAACATTAGCCATAGGAAGGGAAAGGATCATGTGGTGCCAGACGCCTTGTCCAGAATTCCTTGCGGAGATGTTTCTACTATTGATATTATACTGCCTGAAATAGATTTGAAATCCCCTTATTTCCAAGACCCTGATTATTTGGCATTACAGGAAAAAGTGCGGTTAAATGAGTCCGATTTTCCAGACGTAAGAGTTGTTGACAATTATGTCTATTATAGGACCGAACACTACTCCGGTGTGGAAGATCAGGAACAGCAGGCCTGGAAGCTCTGGATTCCAGACCGTCTAAGAAATGACGTTATATCCAGAGCTCACGATTCTTCGGTTACAGTACATGGTGGAATGAGTAAAACTGTTGAATTGGTCAAGAGAAACTTTTATTGGCCTGGAATGGTTCGTGATATTAGAGAATATATCAGAAAATGTGAGGTTTGCAAAACCACAAAATCGCCAAACATGGTCATGAAACCCCCTATGGTGAATCATATAGTTACTATCCGACCATTTCAGCGCCTCTATATGGATCTCCTAGGGCCTTATCCCAGGAGCAAGTCAGGGTATATAGGGATATTAATTGTTGTGGACCATTTGAGTAAATTTCAGTGGTTATGCCCACTTCGAAAGTTTACGTCAGCCGCTGTAAAGGATTTTCTGTTAACCAGTATCTTTCACACATTCGGGGTACCGGAGACAATTGTCACCGACAACGGTAGCCAATTCAAGGCTAATGACCTGAATGCATTTTTCACGATTCATGGCATAAACCACATATATACGGCACTCTATTCTCCGCAGGCAAATGCCTCGGAACGAGTCAACCGATCAATAATAGCTGGCATCAGAACATTTCTAAAAAACGACCAGAAGGAATGGGATCAGCACCTTAGTTATATTAGCTGCGCGTTACGAAATTCTATACACCAGTCGATCAAATGTACACCATACCATGCTGTATTTGGGTTCGATATGATAACCCATGGATCGACATACGGTTTGCTTAAAAAGTTAAATTTGCTCAATGAACCAACAACATCGTTATGTCGCGATGACCAGTTACAACTTATTAGAACCAATCTACAAAAAAGAATAAGAGAAGCTTTTGAAGTCAATGAACAACAATATAACCTGAGAGCCAAACAGAGGACCTTTACTGTAGGACAAGAGATTTTCCGACGAAATTTTTCGCAGAGCAACTTCGAAAAGAATTATAATGCGAAACTTGCCCCCCTTTTTATCAAGGCTAAAATACGAGAAAAGCTTGGCAGCCACTACTACCTCCTTGAAGACATGGATGGTAAAGTGGTTGGCACTTTTCATGCTAAAGACCTCAAGGAATAGACGACTTTTTCCTGGTTATTTTCGTCGATATATCTTGAAAAATAACCCGGTTTTGTAATGCCGTCTTCAAACAAAAAATCAAAAGCAATAAATCTTTAGAAAATCAAAATCAATGGTCTATGAATACTTTTGCTCTGTATTGTAATTTATCTATAAAAAACATGATAGAAAATAGGCCTATGATGTTAGTCAATAATGTTACTCTTTGGCAACGACAAAACTACAATTCTCTTTTCATTCTTCCTCCTCATTTATTCCTCTCCTCGTAATCTAAATTTAATGCTTGCCTACTATTTCTCCTTTTGTTTTGATATGGTTGCAGTTTCATATTTCTTCTCTCTGTTAAATGACTTGATCAGTACAAAGATCGTGATCTATAATTGGTGTAATGAAATAATTATTCTTAAATTCCATGCTCTTTCTTCAAAATATATAATATTCAATCAAAATAATAATATCCAGACATAAAAAGTGATATATAGTTACATTTTTTAAAACACAGTGAAATGATATATCAAAATTTCAAACATGAAAAAATCCATAGTGAAATTAATTTAAATTCAGTTGAAAAAAAAATGATGGCCTTAATCAATACCACCATAGTTTGAATATCACTGGAACATGTCATGGAATCGATTTTGCCAAAACACACACGGACAAAAAGGTACGATAATTAACATTTTCCATTAGTACAGCTTACATTTTCTGTAGAAGAATTTATCGATTTTCCACAGCCTTAGTTCTATAGGGGTCATTATTGTTCTCAAAATAAAAGCATTTCCTTTAAGTTTTTGATTTCGGAGCAAACACATCAATTTCGTAGCATACAAAAAAATAAGTACAGTCAATTCGTTAAGTTAATAAATGACAGTAAAATCTGCTCTAATCATCGCAATCTGTATTAAATTTCATAGTTTAAAATGTTTCAAGCATTCAAGCATTTCATAGCATTAAATTTCATAGTTTAAAATGTTTCAAGCATTCTAGTAAAATGCTAAACAATATATTCTACCATATTTAAAAAAAAAGGTGAGCTAATTTAATACAAATGGTGATCGAAGTTTTGGTTACTTATACCTAACCACTTTACTAGGCGTTCTTCCAGTGATCAGACAATTACATCAGATATCATTCCATATTCTATCGAAATCCAGTCTAGCAGTGTGGTCATTTTCATCCATAATTATCAGCACCTTACCCAAGTCGTGGCTACCCAACAGGCAGTGCCGCCTTGGGTTTGTTCGTTTTTTTTCGCCACCACAACTACTAATGAAGAAAGTGCGAACACACTATCGTCTTACATTGGAACGGCCTAATTTTTCAATAAGTACATAACTCAACAAAACTGTTAATTGCTTCATGTTCATATGCTTGATTTGATGGCTTAATCATTCTGCATCATCTACGGTAATTCCAACATACTATTCAGATAGTGGAGTGCATTGATATTAGTGAGACGGCATCATTCCGTACCAATAATAGAATTGATCCCCTTATATTGTGAAAGGCACACACCTAATGAAGTTATTTGCTACTCATCAAGAGGATTGAATATTGATGGATTACTGCAGTGGTTTTGATAGTTGGTTTGGTTAACTTTAGAAGGAAGCTATTCCACATAACCTGTTATTCAACGTCTGGCATTGGTGTCTCTAAAGAACTAACTTTGGATAATACTAAGCGGAGTCCTGGGTTGTCGGAAATTTAATGAACAGCAAAATCCAGCAATCCACGTAATTATAAAATATAACACATCTTCAACCATTACGTTTTTATAATATGTAACAAAGCGGGCATTACTTTTTTATAGATTAGCATATACATACATTCTTAAGGATTCGCCATTGTTAAAAAATTAAATCAATGCAAAATCAGTCATTTCACTAATGCGACCCTTTTCACTTAGCAAAGCACATTACAACAACAGCAGCATCATCAACGTGGAGGCCTTCATCGTGATCGTGTAATTGTTGGTGGATTTGTAAGAACTATGATAACAAGTGAGTAGTAACAAAAAGTAAATATGTAAAACGCAAATTTATTTGACTGTCCAATCGTTTGCATTGATTTTCTTTTATGTACTTTCTTCTAAAATTTTGTAATGTGAAAGAAAGGGCAAGGTAATAATCATTATTAGCGAAGCCAGATTATAATTAGAAAGAGGAATGAACAACAGTTCTGGATTTGTTTTCATTGATTCCTTATTTTGATCGCTGTTTGTGACCTCTCTAATGTAATTGCACTCGCAATTCAATTTTTTCTGTTTGTTTTGATACAAGAAAACGCAAGGGAATCTTGCGTTTATATAAAACCTTGTATGGTTTATGAATTAATACCGATTTGTTATTTATTCAAATTGATCTAATTGAAGTGTTACTTATAACACATAGAACATAATTTGGAAAAAATATCTTATAATTAAAATATGAATTTATCAATCTCTTACTATAATTAATGAATTATAATACCCTCTAGGAAATTAATTTTAATGACTGAAAAGAATTATATATATTATGTCTTGAATAAAGTTAGCATAGATTTCAAAATGATGCTCTAAATTTTTATCGTATGTTTTCTTGTCAAGAGATGAGGTAGAGAAAGTAGGTGATATGTATGATAGGGGTTCTTCATCAGTCTGCAGTGTTCAGAAGAACGATGGTCGGCGCGGGTTTCGAAGCACACCCTCCCAATAACATCCGGGAGAGGTTCAGCAAAGGCATCTTAGGAAGATACCGTACATGTATCCCTTTCCTTCAGTATTATCTATATTTCCCATGCTCATAAAGTAAAGTAAATTTTAAATTCAAACTCCATTTAGAAAAAATAAATATATCTTTTTTTTATTGTTGTGAAATAAATAGGGAGTCTGTAAAAACTTTAAGTTCTATGATGCCCAGAATGAACATAATATTAAACTTAGCATCTTCACAATATTTGTGGACATTACAACCCATATGAGGTGCATGTGTTGGAATAAATCGCCATTCAAATCCATGGGTGGAATATTTACCAGCAATATCACTGGGAACAACTTTAATAAATTGTGAAAACTCTCTAAGCAATTTTCGACTAGCACCAATAAAATTCTTCCCATTATCAGAAACTATCCGAAAGGGTAGTCCTCGCCTCCCAACGAATCGAGCAAAGGACGCCTCGAAAGCCACAGAGGAAAGTTCGGTGCATGGTTCCAAATGGATCGCTTTGGTGACAAAGCACACAAATAAGCAAACATAGACTTTAAAGATAGGAGCGTTTCTCAAAGAGGAACTTTCGATTTCAAAAGGGCCTGCGAAATCGATACCAGTTATGTAAAAAGGAGGGGTAAGAGAGCATCTTTCTGGGGGTAATGGGGCCATAATCTGGGTACATGGTATCTTTTTGAAAATTATGCATGTTTTGCATTTATGAATAATGCTTTTGACCCTCGGTTTGAGACGAGATATGTAAAACTCGTTTTGTACCATCCTACATTTGGTTGCACTCTGCATGAGCTAAGCACAAGTGTAAATGCAGCAAGTATAGTCGACAAAAACGAGAATTTCCAGAGAAAATAATGGGATATCGCTCATTATAAGGGAGGTCTGCGTTGGCCAACCTACCATTCACACGCAGAATATTGTTGTGATCCAAAAAAGGATTGAGTGATTTTAAAGGGCTTTTGGGCGAAATATCTTTACCATTTTCTAAATCCATGCATTCCTGAGAATGAAATTTGCGCTGATAGAAATAAATTAATCTGCTTAAGCAATTGTTAAGGAAACGGTATACATACGAATATACTCTTAGAGCTCTATGGTATCTTGAAAATGGTTTTAAAAAATCGATATCTTCTTCTTCAACGGCTACCATATTTTGTACGTTTGCGCGTTTTCCCATAACTGGTATAGCTATTGTATTTTTCTTGGGCCATTCAGAAGGGGGGTTTGTGAGCCATTTGGTACCATTAAACCATAAAGAATTTGACACTAAATCTTGAGGTCTACATCCTCTTGTGCCAAGATCGGCTGGATTGTCATGCGTGGGTACATGACGCCACACACCATTTGGAACTAATTCCAGAATCTGAGCCGTGCGATTGGCGACAAAAGTTTCCCATGACCAAGGGGGTTTTGACAGCCAACCTAAAACAATTGTTGAGTCTGTCCACAAAGTTATACTTGTGAAGTTAAAATCGAGAGTGGAAATCACATAATTAACCAACTTTGCGAGAAGAACTGCTCCACTGAGCTCAAGTCTTGGTAAGCAGACAGGTTGAAGAGGAGCAACTTTGCTTTTTGCAACTAGTAAATTGGAGAACACAACTGATTTTTCGTTTTGACATCTGATATAGACACATGCGCAATATGCAGCTTGGGACGCATCAGAAAAACCATGGATTTCCACACAATCAGTTGGATAATACTGAATCCAACTAGGAATCGTAATTGACGATATGTTTTGGAAATCAGAGACGAGCGTGTTCCATTTTGATTGTGAATCTGGACTTATGTTTTCGTCCCAATCAATACCTTCTAACCATAACTGCTGCATTAGAACCTTTGATCTAATAAAAATTTGTGCTATCCACCCTGCGGGATCGAATAATTGTGCAACAGCTGAGAGAACCATACGTTTAGTCATAGAGGAATTTGTCGACAGTGAGCCAAGGGAATATGAGAACTGATCTGAGAAAGCATTCCATTTCATACCTAAAGTTTTGGTAGAACTTGATTCGTGTAAGCGGAGGAAATCACAATCATATAAATCCTCGGTTTCAACATTAGAGAGAATCTTTTGGTTATTAGCGATAAGTTTCTTCAGAGGAAAATCAGCACTTGTAAGAACGTCAATTTGATCTTGTTGCTTTTGAATAGCTTCTTCAATTGAAAAACTGCCCGAAAGAATATCGTCGACATAGGTTTTTGCCTTAAAATTTTTGCCACATCAGGGTATTTGTCTTCGGAGTCTTTTGCCAATTGCAAAAGTGTGCGGATCGCTAAAAACGGCGCACAATTAACACCAAACGTTACAGTCTTAAGTTGATAATATTTTATGTGGCCTTCGTCACCTTGACGGAATAAAATGCGCTGATAGGGTCTATCATGAGGATGTACGAGTATTTCTCTGTACATTTTTTGGATATCTCCACTAAAGACATAAGGATACTTTCTCCAATTTAAAATGACAGACGTTAAATCTGTTTGGAGAATGGGGCCGGTATGGAGAACATCATTTAACGAATAACCGGACTTTGTTTTGCGAGATGCATTAAAAACAATTCGTACTTTCGTTGATTTGTGTTCGGGGCGAACAACAGCGTGATGAGGAAGATAATAGGAGTTGTATTTGTTATCAATACAGACTTCTCGATATGAGGTTTCTTCTAAATGATCTAATGTGACATATTCGTTTAAAACCGAGTTATATTCGGTACGTAAGTCAAGATCATTAGACAAAGTCTTTTCCATTCGAGTATATTGTGCCAATGCAATGAGACGAGCCGAGATAAATTGTGTCAGCAAATTCCTTCTTAAAAGGCAGCCGAACAATGTAACGTCCATCAGGTGAACGAGAAGTGGTTTTATTATAAAAATTTTCACAGAACTGGTCTGCTGTGGAGACTTTTGGCACATTTGGAACTTCCTCTAGTTCCCAAAACTTCCTTAACAATTCGCTTATTGGAGGTTCATTTTTTTCAATTATTGTAGTGGAGAAGAGTTGAACACTTTCGGTTTTAATGGGCCCACTTAAAACCCAACCGAATATAGTTTTATAAGCGGAAGTATTGCCACAAATATTCTTTTTAATGCCTTCAAGATTTATAAATCTGTCGGCGTCATTACCAAGTATGAGGTCTATTTGTGAGGACTTATTAAAGTGTGGATCTGCCAAATCTAGATCTTTGAGATCAGATGGGTGTGCAATTTCGAAAGATACAGTTGGCACTGGTTTTGTTACCTTGGGAAGTATTATTGCAGATATTGAGAAACGAACATCACACTTTTTAGAGACTACAGTCAACTCACATTCTTTGTCAGAAACTTGTTGTTGACCTCCAACTCCAGAAATTTCAAAGTGGCTTCGAATGGTAGGCATTTTGAGAAGATTTCTGATTTTTTCAGATAAAAATGTTCTTTGAGACCCAGAGTCAATTAACGCTCGCACAGTGAACAGTTCCCCAAGATGTTCAATTTGCACTAGAGCCGTTCTTAGGAGAATCATGTCATTATTGGCAGAGAAATTAGCTTGAACATTGGAGCCTTTTTTATTTGACGTTGATGTCTTTTCTTGAGGAGACGAGTAATTTTGTTTTGGGGAGAATTTAGAAGACGATTTATTGGGATTGTACTTATTTTCAGTACCATCTTCGTGAGAAGAAGAGTCGTTGACGTTCAGAAGACTGTGATGTGATTTGTGGCAAATAATGCAAGTATTGATACTTTTGCAGTTGATTTTGATGTGAGACGGGGAAAGACAATTCGTGCAAAGTTTATTTTTGAACACAAAACTTAAACGTTGATGAGAAGTAAGTTGCCGAAACTCTTGACATTCTCTTATTGCGTGATTCCCATTACAAAGTGGACATAAGTACCATCTTCGTGAGAAGAAGAATCGTTGACGTGCAGAAGACTGTGATGTGATTTGTGGCAAATAATGCAAGTATTGATACTTTTGCAGTTGATTTTGATGTGAGACGGGGAAAGACAATTCGTGCAAAGTTTATGTTTGAACACAAAACTTAAACGTTGATGAGAAGTAAGTTGCCGAAACTCTTGACATTCTCTTATTGCGTGATTCCCATTACAAAGTGGACATAACGTGCTTGATCTATTCTGAGACGGCTGATTTTGGAATCTATTGAAATTTTGAGAAGGGGCAGAATAATTTTGTTTGTTGGTACGAATGCTGGAAATTCTCTCAACTACTTCAAATCGATTTACAAGAAACTCGTCTAATTGAGCCCAAGTTGGCAACTCTCTGTGTGACTTCAGAGATTGCTCCCAATGAGATAGGGTTTCTTCTGGCAGTTTTGTGGAAATGAGGTGTATTAATATGGGGTCCCAACTTTCAATCTTAACATTAAGAGTTTTCAAAGTACTAAGGCAATCAGTAACAGTGGAATGTATTTGCTGAAGCGAATCGCTATTTTCATTTATGGCTGCTGGAATGTTAAACAGTATTGTAAGCTGATTGTCTACCAAAACACGCCTGTTTTCATATCTAGCCTTAAGTGCATTCCACGCCAACTGGAAATTATCATCACACAACGGATATCTTTTGACTATCGCACCTGCGGGGCCTCTGGTTTTGTTCCTAAGGTGAGCCTGAGACAATTCGGGATGGTCTACGTAGACCGCCGTGAACATATCACGGAAAGACGGCCATTCTTCGTAACCTCCTTTGAACACCTCGGTATCGCAAGGTGGCACTTTAATACAAACACTTGATTTGCTAACGGGGGCTTGATTTATAGCTTGCGGAATTTGAGAAGGGATAATACTCTGCCTTGATTTTACACTACCTCCACCTGATATCCTAAGTATATCTAAAATCTGTGATCTAGCTGTATAGTAGGCCTCAGTGGTTGCATTTAAATTTACCATAGCATTTTTTTGAAATCTTTGATACCAGCCGCTTTTGGGGAAAGTATTAAATTCTCATAAGCATTTTGAACACGTTGCCATCTTTTTTCTAAATCCTCAAGTTTAACCTCGAAAACGGTATCCGTTTGATCGGTAATGTCACTAGCCTCGAATTGCGTACAAAAATTGAGTAAAAGGTCACATTCAAACAAAAATTTAACTTGCTCTGGACAAGTGTTTGCGGAATTAGCTGAAGAACGAGTAGCGTTGTCTCAAATTAGGCTATTTGAGCCTTCGGAGGTAGAAGCGTTTAAACTCATTTTAAGAAGAGTGCTAAAAACAACAAATTAAGCTTTTTCGAACAAAAGAAAGGTGGAGTTGATAATAGAAAGAGTAGTAGTTTTAAGGGGTGACTACGAAACCAAAGCTATAGTTTTAAAGGGTGACTATATAACCGTTAAGAATAAGAAGAGCGGGGACAATTCTCTAAAGCAACTTTGCTGAAATTAGCTAAACTTCTACTAAGTTTTATTATCTCAATAAATCGTGAGTTTGGAAAAGTTCTGAACCAAAAAATCAATAAACCAAAAATGTTTTCAAATTAATTTGGTTAAATTGCAATGACCAAAATACGTAATACGAATTGATGCTTTCCAATCGGAATAAATTTTTGATGTAAACTTGGAAAAAGTCTGTTAAAAATTTCGACCAAACAAAAAAATTTTAAAAAGTCGACCAAAATGAGTAAAAGGAAGAACTGGCAACTCTAGTGTTATAAGTTATGGGTTAGAACTTGATAACAAATTGCTTGCTCACTTCGAGTAATCAGAATTGTAATAACATTTTCGGATTAAATTCCCATAAAAAAGTTTGAATATTTGAATACTTTAAAATTCGACCAAAATGTCGTAATTTCCACAAGAATTTATCAAAAAAGGGCAGTAAATTCGCCAACGAATTTACTAACCACTTTTCGCACAGACATAAAATGTAAATGTTTCAAAATATTTTTAAGTTTCACTTACCACAAAAAACTAAAAGTTTTTTGCATTATGGCAACCCTTATAAAATTCGTAAATATGTATGTAGAAATGTATGTAAAATACTACACATGCAGGTTAGTTAAATATTGTTAGTTTAAATAGTGCGATAAAAATTCATAAATTTGTAAATTTTAATTGTCTGGGTTACTTCCCCTTATTCAACGAAAAATTAGTTTTCTCTTATTTTTGTGTTTCTCTATTCTAACTACAGCGCTGGATTGGCGCCTCTCAACGTAGTTAGAATATCCAGCTATTGCTTTAGCTGTTTGCCGCTATTAATGTAGATATGTATGCTTGTGTGTATATATGATGGGTATATGCTGTGCGTTTGATGGGTAATGATGAATTTTGTTGTTGGTATTTCTTGTTATCTCTCTTTCGTTTTATATTTTCTTTTTGTTATGTTGTATAGTGAGCGTCAAAAGACCGTATATGTTGTATTAGTACAGTGAGTTTGAAAAGAATGTATAAGGTGATTTAATGTGAAATTAGTGTAATTATTGGGCGCAAAAAACGTTTTATTTTTAAATGGAAAATGGAAATTGTTAAAAAAAATTAGAATTTTGTGTGTGTATGTGTGTGTTGTTTCGCATATATTGTGTAAAATATGTGTATTTATTTAAGTGCATCTATGTATCGTGTAAATAAATGTAAATAGATTTACTATTTATTGCAGTTTTCGATTGCCCACTTTCTTCTTTATGTACTTTTGGAACGCCGTTCTTCTTCTTCTCCTTTTGAACTTATTTAAAATGCCGGGTTCACTGACCTCTTTTGTACATATGCACCGCTACTTTGCGGACAGACAATAATGGCCACAAAAAATGTACCGATATTACGTCACTTTTATATGGACGGACAGCTTTTTCACTACTCACACACAAACACTGTAACACAATTTCCACTAATTTTTAACTTTAACTTTTAAAGTTTAACACCTTCTTTTTGCACACGCTGTACTATTTCTTTGATATATGGTTTGTTGTTGTTAGTTGAATATGTTATTTTTTATGCCTAGCCAAACACAAATCACTTGCATACGCCGGTATGTATGTACATATATTTTTGTAAAATATTGCAATTCCTTTTGTTGCTTCTACATCAAATTTGTGAGTTATTGCTTTTCGCTCTTTTTTGGACGTATGTTATATTATTTTTTTCCACTTTTGCACGGATTTTCCTTATTTTGTTTTGTGTTTGGCTTTCACTTCACTTATGGGGAGAATAATAAAAAGTTGTATCACTTACCGAACCGCAGGTATAAAAGTATGTACGAGAAGTATGATGAAGTTACCTCATAGTTGTTGCTGTTTATAACAAAAGATCACTGCTTCTTAGGTGACGGTTGCCGAGGACCATGAATAAAATGAGTGGAGAGGGGGATTCCAAACCAAAGTAGGGAAATGCAACCAAGAGGAATCCAACACCTTTGAGTGGACTGTATAATTTGATGGGTTTTATTAAATATTATTTCTCACCCAATGAGAAATAATATTATGTTGACGCATGAAAATAAAAAAGATAATGTTCGGAAAACGTTATAAAACGTAGGTTTCTGTTTTATTTTATAAAAAAGAGAGAAGGGTTACAAAAAGAGAAGAGAAGAGGATGCTTACCGTTTTGTAGCTGGATAACAAGTGAAGTTCGTTTTCTTATTTGTAACAATTCAAACCTAGTTTAGGTTACTTCGTTGAGTTTATACAATTCAATAGTGATTTTAACGAAGGTAACCAATTAAGAGTATAGTTATTTCTAATTCACAATAGGAGTAAGTACTAATGCAATAATTCAATTACTTAACGCTAGCGTGTTAATTAATTAGGCTTACAACTATATCTATATAATTAACAATTCATTAAAAATTCATTTTGATATAAATGGCAAATTATTCAAATTTGTCCAATTACTTATCTCCTCTCTAAACGCCATCTACTGAATTTCACAATTTTCATCTCTACCCCTTTACGCAAAAACAATTTGGACCAAATTCTGTGCCTTTTAGTACTTTTTGTACATATAAGCACTAATTTCGGGAATCTTCTTTTTATCTCCATTTTACACACCAACAGTAAACTTAATACCAAATTTTATAATTCCAGTTTTAGCAAATACCAAAAGGTACCAAATTTTTTACCATTTACCATTTTTCGTACACATAAGTAAAAAATTTCTAAAACTACGTTCATATTTAAATTCCACATTAATTCTAATTTTCAGAAATCGATCTCTATCCATTCACTCAAATCCAAAGTGTGCTATTTATTACTTTTCGTACAAATAAGTAATGAATTGTTAAATAAATAAATTCAAAAAACTGAAATCAACTCATTTCTCAACTCCAACAGATATCTTAATAAAAAGCTCAGGATTCCAGCTCCTTCCGTTCACCCAAATACAATTTGTATCATATTTAGATTAAGTACTTTTCGCACACATAAATACGAATTTCCACAACTGCATCCCTATCTCAATCCTACACTCCAACAGTAATCTCTATTCCAAATTTCAGGATTCCAGTTCTGACGGTTCGCCCATATCCAAATTGTACCAAATTTAGTATCATTTAGTACAAATTTCCAAACCTACATCCATATGTCAGTCCTGTTGGATAATCATAATTCCCAATTTTAGGATTCCAGCTCTATCTGTTGATCCAAATCCAATTTTAACCAAATTTAGTACCATTTAATATGTTCGTTCACATAAGTACTGTAGTATATACATACTTTTGCAAGATACTGTAGTTTGCTCTACATCATAAGTGTTTAGTACATAAGAGAAATAATATTGTATCACTCTCTCGTGAGCACAAGAGTGGGTGCGTTGTTGTTATGTGTGTGGATGACACTATGCAACACTGAAAATGCAAACAACTTCTAGTATGCATTTTTTGAAAGTAGATATTTAGGCTACAAAAACCCTAGTAGGTTTTTGTCCTGTCAGATCCAGTTCGGATTTTATGGCCTCATCTAAACCGGGCTAAATCTACACTTTTTTGCTCTAAACTAGTAGAACATATCTTTTGAAAAAACTACATTAGAAAAACTCCATCTAGGGCATCAAAATTTATAAAGTATAGAAAATTTTACATAATTACTGAAATTCTGGTCAGTTTCGGCTAAACTATTGGGAGTTGCACCGAGTAACCTTTTGCAAAAATGTTCCAAATAAAGTTCTCAACAATTCTTTAGAATATTCCGAAACTCTAAAATGCTTACTTCATGTTGTTTCAGCGGTATTTTGCATCATATATGTATTTTACAACACGTATTTCAAACACAGTTCACAGCAACAGTTTATTCTCGCATTTCGGATTTCACTACATTATTGAAATTTTTATTAAATCGTCGTTGAAAAATGTACTGAAAACAACAGCATGAAGGCATTTTACAACAATGGCATGTTCTGAGGAGTTGTGTATTACATTCCAGGGAATATTTTTCCAAAAGAAAATATTAAAAAAAAAAGCGGTTTTGGAGATGTTGAAACTTATTCTTGTTGTGATGAAGGTGTCTACTGTGCGCTAAATGAAAGTCGGCGTGTTGCTTGTTTGAAGGCTTTATTACGAGTGAATTCTTGTTCTCTTACACACTAAACAATTACCCTTAAGTCTAAGAACGAATCTACTATTTACATACATATTTACAAAGGGTTGTGTGTGCGTCACACATTGCGAACTGATCGCTATTGCTTATGTGTGTTGTGTGTTGTTCGAACTGATCGTGGAGGTTCTCACATTACAACACTCCTCCTCAACACACATACACACATATCAAATCTCAAAAATCATAATTCTTTATTTACACCTCAACATAATTGTAAACACATTACAACATACTATTCTTTAAAATACACAAAGTATTTTCTTAACCGATCATACAGATAAATATTTTCTATTTACATACAACAATACTAATCAAAGATTAACAAATAATCTATTTTCTCCTCCTGTATGATGCCCCCCTTCATAAGGGCTTCTCGACGGCTGACCTAACTGTTTTAGTTCTTCTACTGCGAAACACATTCGCTCGATATGTCTGGTCGTCTTCTTGCTTCAGTGGGCTCTCCCCATCATGACGACCGTAACGGCACTTCACTGCATTTGTTGTTGTCTTCGCCATACACAACTTATTTCTTGGCTCCATGTGCAAAAACAAATTTCCGACCCTTTTCGCCATCAAAACAACTCTTTGTTTATTTAGGATCGTTGCACATTGTTTACTAAATACCACGTCATATTTTGCCGCTACTCTGCCAACCGCCATAAAATTGCATTGCAGGTCCGGCACAAACAACACATCTTTTAACTCGATGTCACCCTCTTTGATGAACACATTCCCCCTTCCTCTTGCTTCAATTTGCTGACCATCTGCAAGTGAAATCTTTTCTCTATGGTGCACAAAATTCGTAAACACATTACGATCACAGCATAAATGTTTGGAGGAACCGCTATCTAAGCACCATGTGTTCTTTTCTATGTTTTTGTTGTCACTCGTCGTGTGCACATGCTCATGGGAATTTCTCTGCTTACCATTTTTCACTGCTTGTTTGCATTGCGCCGCATAATGCCCTCTGCCGCCACAATTATAACACTTGAAGTTTCTTTTGCTTGTGCGCGAATGCCGTTGTCTGCTACCTGCATTGTTGTTGTCGTTTCTATTTTGCGTATTGGAATTTCTTGTCCTCTTGTTGTTGTTGCTACTACTCGCGTTTTGTGCCATGAACGCCTGGTTGGAAATTTCTTTTTTCCTAATTGCGTGTGGTGATTTTCGCCTTTCGGTTTCTTCAGCCAATTTTATCTTTAACGCACACAGCGTAGGTAAATCATCACGTGACTCCATTGCAACAACAAAGTGCTCAAATGACTCTGGCAAACTGGCGAGGATCAAAATCACTAACAGGTCTTCAGCCAACTCTATACCTGTGTCTGCTAGCTTATCCACGACGGACGTGAATTCGCACAGGTACTGCTGGATTCCACCGCCTGCATGCATCTTCATACTCAGCAACTGCTTGAACAGCGAGACCTTCCTCACTGGTCCTTTCGGTCTATGTATCTCACTCAAACTGTTCCACGCTGATTTTGCTGACTTACAGCTCTTAATATATGATAACTGAACAGGAGTGACGCTGAGTATGATGGTTGCCAATGCCTTTTCATCACGTTTCTTCCAGGATACATTCTCTTCTGCAGTTTCTTTCTCTGAAATCACATCCCATAGACCTTGGTGTACCAACACTGATTTCATCTGCAGGTTCCACGACTCGTAATTTTCTTCTGTCAATTTTTCAATGTTGTATATTGAATTCATTTTGCTTTGCTTGCGATCGACTCACGATGCTAAACAACTGACACACAGTTATAACAAAATTTATTCAGCCTTCAATTTTTCTGCACTCTTCTTAAATCACACAGATTTTTCACTAGCAACTTTTCCAATACGTTTTTCAAATGGGTTTTTCCTTTGCTGATCCTGGTCACAATTTATCTTTCCAATACGACTTGTCCTTATTTGATTTCGTTAGCGTTGTCCTGTTGAGTATCCTGGGCCCATAACCTGTTGTAAGTATTTTATTTGTTCTTATTGAGTTTGTTTGCTGCCGACGGATAAATAAGAAGACACACTTCTGTTCTCTGTGGTTGCTTTATTGAGAGTGAATTCTTGTTCTCTTACACACTACACAATTACCCTTAAGTCTAAGAACGAATCTACTATTTACATACATATTTACAAAGGGTTGTGTGTGCGTCACACATTGCGAACTGATCGCTATTGCTTATGTGTGTTGTGTGTTGTTCGAACTGATCGTGGAGGTTCTCACATTACAACAGGAGATACGGTGCGAAATGTATAAAAATTGGGAATTTTTGCATGTATTTTGAAATTTGAGGCAATAAATGTAGTTTTTCGAGTTCATTATTTCTCCAAATATTTTATTCTTGCTCTTATCTACAAATTTGCTTCAGAGGTCAGAAGAAGATTCGCATTTGTTTCAGAGGTATAGCCCCGAATTTCGATAAAAACTCAATATTTAACCATGTTTAGATGGGGCCATAAAATCCGAGCTGGATCTGACACAACAAAACCCAACTAGAGATTCTTGTCATTTGGGTCTGAACATTCAAAAAATCCCCAGTTCGAATTGTTTGCACAAGATCACCTTAAAAATGTTGCACAGTGTGATCATCAGTTGGTGGGTAATCGACTGCTGGTCTGTGAGTCAGTTTAGTAATAGATACACAAAACAACAGACACTCGCCCTCTTGTTCGCTACTAGCAATAAAAGAAAACCAAAGAATAAAACAATCACGGTTCTTTTATTAAAAACGCATAGTTACTACAGTACGAATTTCCAAAACAATCTCCATATATTTATCCTACACTCCTGTAGCAATCTCAATTCGAAATTTCATGTATCCAGCTTTATCCGTTCACCCAAATCCAAATTATAGCAAATTTAGTACCATTTAGTACTTTTCGTACACATAAGTACGATTTTCCAACACTATTTCAATCCTTCACTCCAACAGTAATCTTAGTTCTAGATGTTAGGATTCCAGCTCTATCCTTTTACTCAAATCCAAATTGTACCATATTTAGTACCCTTTAGTACTTTTCGTACACGTACATAAGTATGAAGTTCCAAAATTGCCTCCGTATCCCAACACTACTCTCTAAGAGTAATCTTAATTCCAAAATTTCAGGGTTCTACCTCCGTCCGCTTCTTAACCTTGATTTCCATACCAAATTCCATGATTCTAGCTATATCTGTTCAAAATATACAATTGGTACTAAATTTTGTAAATTTTAGTACTTTTCGTACACTTCGAGGTCGAATTTCCAAAAACCCTTTCCAAATTTCAGAATTCTAGCTCTCACCGTTTGCCTAATACAAAGGGTACCATATTTAGTACCTTTTAGTACTTTTCGTGAACTTCTCCAACAGCAACCTACACCCAAAATTTCAACTTTCTATATTCAGCGGTTTCGTCTGGGCGCTCATGAATCATTCAGTCAATCAGTCAGTGAATACCTTACCTCACTGCTCTTTTATATATATAGATTACCCAACGTTTCAAACATGGCTGGAGATTAGCCTTCTCTATATCCTCGAACATCCTCGAACACCTTGGCATGGTTGGCGGTATCGAAAGTACAATCTAGTTCATTTGAAAGATCTAGTTCAATAGTTCAGCTCTTTTAATTCAACTAGTTCAGTAATCTAGTTCATAGTTCACTATCCAGTACAATCATTCGGATCACAATCGTTCACTTGATGAAAACGAATACATACACCGAATACACAAACAAGAGTATAATGTGATTTAACTGCTCCAGAAGAAAAAAATATAACATTTATATATTTTTATTCCATTCATAAAGAATAAATTGGTATTGATTTAAAACAAAACGTCCTTCATTTAGGCAAAGAAAATCTTATGTTGTGTGTAGAAATTTTCATTGCGAAAAAAGCTTTGTGTATATTTCTTTTATTTATTTCCATGCAAAACAAGGCACATTGAATAGGTAATAGATTCGACATATTGAAATATGTGGAATTTGTAATGTTTTTGTAGAAATCGTCATTTTCAAACAGCTATTCCATGTACCTTGATCCCAAACACAAACAAAACTCATCACATTACGAAGACGTCACTTAACACAGACGACGGCATAACTTTATGCATTTTTGAACGACATGTTGAACTAGATTGTGAATCGTTCGTTCGTTGATCGTATGGCACTGGCTGATTATAGTTCAGTGAACTATTAAACTACAATGAACTATATCGACTGATCTAGTTCATACGCTCTTTTCAATGAATCGTTCAATTGAACTAGTTCGTTCATGAACTATACAACTCTAATCGAAAGCCTTCGATAGGTCAAGAGCCACCATGACTGTTCGGTCGCACGGCCTTTTCTGGTTCAGTCCTCTACTGATATGTGTGGATATGGCATCTAATGCTGTTGTAGTACTATGCATTTTCCGAAATCCATGTTGATGTTGGGCAACTGGAAAACACCTTCTCATTGTGGGGAGGAGTAGTGCCTCTGGGTTTTTTGCTACTGGCGAAAGGAGCGAAATCGGCCTGTACGATTCAGCTCTGCTGGCATCCTTGCCAGGCTTCAGTAACGGGACCACCCTGCCAACTTTCCAGGCTTCTGGTATGATATGCGTGGCTAACGATAGGTTGAGGACACTTGTTAAATACTCAACTCCAGTTTCATCCAGTTGTTTAAGCATTACCATCGATATTCGGTGTTGGCCCAACGCTTTAGATGATTTCGCGTTTCGGATGGCATCTGCAACATCGCTCATCGTAAATTGTGGTGGTACCTCCGCGGCTGGAAGGTCTCTTCTTATACGGCGTAGCACACTTGTCTTCGCCCTATCACTCTCTGGGTTCTCTAATAACACGCGCACCCCTTTGGGTCAGTTACTGTCACGCCATTGAAAGTAACTGCTGTTTTGTCATCCTTCTTTTCAGGATTCGAGAGTGATTTAACCGTTGCTCACAATGTACTTAATCCTGCGCCAATGTTGCATTGCTTCGGGTGGTCTAGCCATTTTTCCGCTTATGTTCACCTACTAACCTGATTGCCAGGATACTTCAAGAGTAAGCTCATCACGCTCATTTGCTAGTCCCGTCGCATCTGCTGGGAAATTTGGTCTTATTTCGGGTATTCGACCAGCAGGTATGTATCGAGCGCCTGCTGCAGTGATGATGTCCCGGAAAATTTTCTCAGCTACCCGAGGATCTGAGGGAGTGGGCAATTCTCTGAAGCGGTGATTGGTAAATTCTCTGAACTCTTGCCAATCAGCTTTCCTATGTTTCAGGAAAGTACGGCGTTCAGAGGTTATGAAATCGGGTGGTCTGTTTACGGATATGGTGGTAGGGAGATGGTCTGAGCTAAGGGAAATGACGGATTGCCAGGATACGTCATTTATCAGACCTCGTGACACAATGGTGATATCTGGCGAGCTGTAGCAGTCTCCTCTAATCCTCGTAGGAGCGTTTTCATTCACCGTGCAAAACGTGGAGCTATCTATTTGCTCAGCCAGTGCTGTACCCCTCTGGTCATTACCTAGGACGGAATGCCAAAGCTCGTGATGAGCATTGAAGTCCCCTAGCACCAGACGGTTATTGCCCTCGAAGCGAACTACTATCGGGCACAGCTATATCGCCGTGCACAGCTATTCATCGGCGGTATGTACACATTAAGCATCTCTACCTCGGCAGTACCACACTTTACTGCTACCCCCATACATTCCATGCATGGGTCACTAGAGAAACGCTCAAGCGAGATAGGTCTGTACTGGACAGACTGTATCAGGAAGGCAAGTCCTTCTCCTCCGCTTCTTGTGCGATTGTGCAAAACGTTGTAACCATCACAACGCAAGCTACAGGTGGCGGTGAGTTTGTTTCTTGGATCGCGGCGACCATGCTGTTTTCCGCTGACCTTATTGCGGGGACTGTTGCAATTGAATTGCAGGAAAGATGCATTTCCGGGCCGTTGAACAACAACTTGTGGTGTTAGGTGCTGCATTTGTTGTTGTTGGGGAGACTGCCGGGGCGTCTCGTATTCCGACGACGAAGAATTACGTGCCACTCGTACACGTATTGATGGCTTGAATAGTTACTCTCGAGAATTGAAAACTACAAATGCTGCGTTAAATTCCCGCTATTGTGATTTGGAAAAATTGCTCGCCAATGAACGAAGACGTCATACTTCTGATATTTCCAAAGTGGAGACTGAATTACAACGATGCCGTGATGCAATGGCACAACAACTGCACGAATATCAAGATTTAATGAATATCAAGTATTCATTGGATTTCGAAGTTGCTTCCTACGATAAACTAGAGTGGCAGTGAAAATGACATCGGCATTTCGGAATGCGAAGAGAAGGCTAAATGTTTTAAGGTGCCCAATAAGAGTACCAATGAAGTGCAAATCGACGACAGGCGTGTTCAATGTAAAATTCGATCCTGTGTCTCAATGGTATGTAGAGAATTCAACACATGAACCACCAACAAAAATAATGATGAAGCCACGAAAATGGAAAAGTGGAGAAAACCTAAAGACAACGCTGTTTAATGCCAATAAAAAAGAAGTTGCTGGTGCAGATCGTGTCAAGCATACAATTATATACCATGTGTCAAGCCGTCGTATAATTAATGAAGAACGTTTTAGTGGGGAGGGAAAGGAAGTCCTCATCCTAGCTAGTTGCTGAAGGTGTTGGGTGCCATCACCTAGAATTAAGCCGTTATCATTTTTTATATTTTTAATAATTAATGTATAAACTAAATAATGCCTTCAGCAAAAAATGAAAAATATTATAGTATGTTTATAATTATGATAATATTCCTATTTCGTAAAACGGATAACGGGAGTAACGACCCCGCGGACCCTAGTTTTGGCAGGTGTGGAGAGCGTACCAAAATGGCGCAAGTGCTCTGTGAAACCCTGTGTCGGTACGTGTGAATACCGCCCAAAAATAGGTATTCAACCATAGGGGCATACCTCAAGAGAGGCTTGGAAAGGAGGTGAAGACTCATTGTTTCCCTAGTCAAACACCATACACTAAAGAAAATTAAACCCGCTGAAAGGCATCAAGGTCAAGCCAGCACGATCTTGATTATGGCATTACTGGACTACGATTTGGAATTGAGTTGTTCAATGCTGTGGTGATCAACCGCTACAGCTGTTCACCTCATGCCTGCGATATGGATATTTTCCATCAATGTGGAAAAGGCAAAGGTTAGTGCTATTACCTAAAGAAGGCAAGCCACTTGATACACCATTATCATACCGGCCCTTATGTATGATCGATACATTTAAAAATTTTTTGGAGAGCGTTATACGAAATAGACTGCAAGACCATGTTGAAGCTACGGATGGCTTATCAGAAAGACAATTTGGGTTCAGGAAGACAAAATGAACGGTGGAGGCTATAAAAACGGTCGTTGATATTGCAAGAGCCGCAATATATGGTAAAAGTTGGAAGAAGGGTACAAAGAAATACTGTGTGGTTGTAACCCTCGATGTCAAAAATGCGTTCAATACAGCAAACTGGGAAAACGTTGTGAAGACCCTCATTCGCCTCAATGTCCCTCTGTACCTAGTAGCTGTAATAAAAGACTATTTCGAAAAAGGCTTTAATATACGATACTGACGAAGGAGTCAAAGTCAGAGGAGGGGTACCACAGGGATCGGTTCTGGGACCGCTGTTGTGGAACATTATGTATGATGGAGTCTTGAGAATAAACCTACCAGAAAGTTCAAATATTATCGGTTTTGCTCTTGTTATATCTCTGGTGATAGTTGCAAAGACCACAGAAGAGGCGAAAACAGTGTCAGAAGCCACCATTCAAGTAGTTAAGATATGGCTTAACTCATCTGGACTGCAATTAGCAGAACATAAAACCTCATAACAAGCCGGAAATATGTGGAGTACATGGAAATACAAATTGGTAACTGCATAATAAGAACAGCAGAAAGTTTAAAATACTTGGGAGTTATGACAGATAACCGTCTATTTGGGCAAAATTTTTGAGACACAAATCGTACCGAGAGAAGATAAGTTCAGTTTATAGGCTTCTGCCACATCGTGTGTGTTGTGGGTACAGAACCGTATCCGACGATGCTGCATTTGTTGTTGCAGCAATGACGCCGATCGATCTGTTGGCAAAACAGGAGGACCGAACGTTCGAATTCCGTGGATCAACGGTCAATGAAAGTGACATGGAGGCAGTCAGAAGTCAAACCATGGTGGAGTGGCAGACGAGATGGTCGACATCAACAAAAGGCAGGTGGACACAAAAACTAATTCCAAATGTGGAAACTTGGTGCAACAGGCAACATGGTGATTTAAACTTCTACTTAACCCAATTCTTAAGTGGCCACGGATGTTTCAGGTCATATCTATTTCGCTTTGGACTCGATAGCTCGCCCTTCTGTCTGAACTGTGCAGAAGATATAGAGGATCACAAACATGTCTTACTTGTGTGTCCTAGGTTTAATGAGGAAAGAATGAACTTGGAGTTGCAAATTGGATGTAGAGTAAGAGAAGAAAACATAATCCAGTTAATGGTGTATAATTTTGATACGTTCCAACTCAACTTCCTGAGCTCAGTCGATTACAGATGCTGATTGACGTCATCAGGCATCTCTTCTGCACGTTCCCTGCGGGCACCGTAGAGCGCAGATGCCAACGAGCGGTGGTTGTTGAGTTTTCTCAAATGGAATATGTAATTGCAGTAGTATAAATCGACTAATATCCTCTGCGATCACTGCAATCCTCTGCGATTACAAGAACCTCTGCGTACACTTGTCGATCAACCTTTGAAGAGTTAACTTGTCGCGTATTAACCAATCTGTCGCCACCCCAGATTACAATTGGTAATCTTTGTTCCTACTAACCGGCCTATGTCGCCACCCACGATTACAAGGTAATCTTTGTTGTATGAGAAAAGAAATAAACATCACCAATAAACCAGTATATTATTTAATATTTAAACTGATACTGCTTGTGTTTTATTTTCTTGTTCTTTTCTCCCTCCACTGCTCAACATTCGGTAACCTGAGCTATCGTTTGTCTAACCTATGGATTTCCCCTCCCTCACCTAAACATTTGGTCGCATCGAGCCGAGTAGAAGCCAGCCTTTTTGTTGTCGCTGCTGCATTTGCCTATTCTCACTCTCTTGTACGAGATTTGAAGCCTTAATTTGTTGTTGGCTGGATTATGCATCAAAATTGAATTCTATCAACAAATCGCCATGTAATCTATGGATTTCCCCTCCCTCACCTAAACATTTGGTCGCATCGAGCCGAATAGAATCCAGCCTTTTTGTTGTCACTGCTGCATTTGCCTATTCTCACTCTCTTGTACGAGATTTGAAGCCTTAATTTGTTGTTGGCTGGATTATGCATCAAAATTGAATTCTATCAACAAATCGCCTTACTAACACCAGGTACGTAAACTCAGATTTCCATGAAAAGTGAGCTACCGCGAGTGTTAGTATTTTTCCTTTTCCGTTTGAGTATTTATATAAAAATAAATCATTGATCGCATTTCAATCTCCCTACGCGAGTGCATTAAATTCGTTGCCTTCATTCCACCACTCGTTGTTGTACTGATCATCCTCAGTCGCGGTGATCATAACAACGAACACTCATAACTTCCAATCGTCGTTTCTAGCCTTGCAATTCCTGATTGTAGCTAAACGTCACTTTGTTCGACTATTGTCATCACTACTCGTGTTAATTATTTCATTCCTCCACATAAAGCCCCTTAGTTGTTGCTAAACTTGCAAGTACTTTGTCGTTGTACTGATCACCCTACCTCAAGTTTATCATACAAAGCTTTCGGTGTTGTTACTTCGTAAAATTCAAATTGCGGCTCTTCTCATTCTAACTGAGAAGTTTGCGAATATATTTTGTAATATTTGCAATAACAACATCTGTAACTTCCAATCACTCTTGCTCTTGTCTTGTTAAATTATTACTTGCACTGATCTAGGTCTCATTACACTTATCTGTCTGAGTGCTGATCATTTGAAATTTGTTTGTTATTGTTGTTATTCCCCAAGGTTATTTTCTAACGAAGAACTTTTCTTGAAAATTTGCATTGGCAAATTTAACAACAACACACATTGCCTATAGTCGCACATTGTCGTTTGGTTTTAGTTTGTTGGTACGATCCTCTCCATTTAACATTTGGCGTTGTTATTCCCCCTACATACATAAATACCTTCGAAAATTTGCACATCCAAATTTACAATAACAACGCACCAGCCAAATTCTCGCTTCATTTGATTTCGTTGTTGTATAGATCGCCCGTCGCCAACCAAACACATTCGTTTGCTCTATTCTCCTACCTTTGTCTAATAGGTATTTATTTTAATTTGAGGAATTGCATTGTAATTCTACCAACAACTTTCCCGCGTTTTAGTTCGTCGGTTAGTTACGTTGTAAAAATTCTGCTGATCCTCAGCACTCCCTTGCTTGGTCGTTTGCAACGTCTGGTGTTCAGTGGGGGCTTCGCTGTTCACACATAGCCATTTCTCTGCTAGCGCCACTTGTGTTGTCGATTCCTCTTTGTGCTATATTCGTTGACGGGTTAGCACAGTGGGGTAAACTAGCACAAATTGTTTTTTTTTAATAATTAATTTTGAAAATTATTTTTCGATAATTTTTTGAAATATAATTAGTTGGTAGTAGAGTTTTGGAATTTTTGGACAAATTCACCCTACATTCGGCATTGATTGCGCATATTTGTAGCAGAGAATATATATGAAAAATATTTGATTTTCGGTTGTTTTTGTGTTGTTTTTGGAGTTTTTACTTGCAAATTTTGGAAAATTGTTTGACTCTCCGTAGGGGATTCGGTATTTTTCGACAAATACACCCTACTTTTGGCATATTTTGCACAGTACGTGTCAACCGAAAAATATAAATCTCACATAAATTATTTAATTTGCGTTTATTTTCTGGTGTGAAACTTTATTTTTCGAAGCAATAACTTTTTTGTCGCACGAATTTTGACAAATACACCCTACGCTTGGTACATTTTTTGTATATTTGAGACTATTTTGCATTTTGACAAATTAAAGTAGTTCTTGTTAGCCCTGAGGAAGTTTCTTTAAATTTTCTCCCATTTCGCCCTCCTTTAATATCAAATATCTTCACACCTTGCTATTTTCAGTAGTACTCGTAGAATTTTGGAGGTTTTGCAGAAATTTCTTATCTCCTTTGAGCTATTTGTGAGCAATTTGTGCTTCAACCGGATTTCCATTTCCACCTTTATTTGTTGTTTGTACCAAATTTAATTGTAGATTCTTGCGCATTTAAACTTCAAAATGTCAGTCAACCCACTCACTCGTTTTATTAGAACTTCTGACATATTTTTGAAATGTGTAGCATCCTTTGAACGGATTAATGAGTCCACATATAATGTCTATAATCTCTAAACTCGCAGTTCAGAATTTCAAAAATTGTGGCACAAAGTCAAGTGCGCTTATGACGAGTGCAAAAACTACCTCACGACAAGCGAGGCTGCACAGGATGATGTTATTGATGTCGTTGATGAAAAATATGGTACATCCGACATAGCCTATATCCGGTGTATGTCCACAATTAACTACCATCTTCAACGCCTTAAGTCTTCAGGCACGGTCCCTAATTCATCTGCTATAGTTCCTCCAATCTCACCATCTCCTACAAATTCGTTGAATCTTCCTGAAGTAGCAACTCCCTCCAATTTATCATTAGACGAACCAGTCTCGTCGGTTCCTGTGCAGTCTACTACTACATTGCTGAAATCTATTTGCCCCATTTGTCCTAATCAGAGCCATGTTCTACCTCTGCCCGCAGTTTGTAAAACTATCATTTGAGCACAAATTCTTGATTGTGAAAAAGCATAATTGTTGCATAAATTGTTTATCTCATGGTCATGCTGTTAAAAACTGTAACAGCAAACATAGTTGCAAATCATGCAAGCAAAGGAATAACAGCCTTCGCCACATGTTAGAAAAGTTGCTGTCAAAAGTCGCAACCAAGCTCCGCTCCGGCTTTTAAACATGTCAAAAGTCGAGCCTTTGATTGTAAGTTGTCACACCCAAACTCCTATCGGGCTTTTACAAAGGTCAAAAGTCGAGTATTTACCTCTTCTTTGTCGCGCCAATGTCCCTCTCCGACTTTTACAAAGGTCAAAAGTCGAGAATTTACTTGTACATCGGACAAAAGCAAAATCAATCATCCGGTTCCTAACTCCCCCAAAGATAATAATGTGCTTTTGGGAACCGCGAAAGTGAATAGAGTTTATAATGGCAAATCGCACACTGTCCGTGCTATTATAGACACATCGTCGGAAATTGTGTCAAAGAAAAAAATACTTCTAGCATTGTTGAAACTAAAGCATTAGTCCTGCATAATGCAAAGGGGAAATCGGTCTTCCCTCCCCATATTTGTAACTTGAAATCTCTGATTCCTAATGTTGATTTAGCGGATTCGTTAGATGACAGCCCAATAGATTTCCAGTCTGGAGCACCGAATCCGTCCCTCCCTCAGAAGAGATAGTGGGTTCTGTTTGGTGGACATCAAGGGTCAACGACCCGGGAACAAGAAACTCTGGCTCAAATAGAGGTTTAAAAGCGTCGGGATGTCCCCTTTGTCACAAAGCTCATCCGTTAGGGAGGTGCAGAAGATTCCAACGCATGTCCTTGGAGAAAAAGGTCAGGGCATTGATCTAGAAAAACATCTGCTCCAACTGCCTTTGTGCATCCCACTCCTTTCGGCTAGTGAGCAGAGATGTCGAGAATGCAGTGATAAGCACCATACTCTTCTGCGCCTCTGTTCATCTCAAGAGGAATCTAACAAGATTCAACATGTTCGTCCGTCTTCTTCAGGCTGTCTCTGTAAGTCCGCCATCACTCCCTGGTCCGTCCGTTGTGAGATACAACCCTGCCCACACTTTTAGCATCATCCAACCGATCATAAAACTGGATCCCACCATATTGTTTGACTCTGTGTTGGGTGATGGAAGTTATCCAGTACGGATTGGATCCGTGCGCCGCACACTGGTCGAAACCACTGATCTAGCGGCGCGAAAGTCAAAAAATCGAACTATAAAATTACGAAATATTTTCCATTGTATCGATTACAGACACTTTGCAGGCAAAGATTTTGCTTTTTCATTTTTATTGTTGTAAATATTCACTCAGTTATTCACTATCAAATATAAGAGTTTTTGTTGTATCAGATTTTAAAAAATTGTTGCAAAAAAAATAACTTCATATTTGTTTAAATGTTAAATAAATTCGTAATGAAACTGGACAAGATTTATTTTTAATTATTAGCAGAGGGTGTGATTTAAATTATAAAAATTAGTTTGGGGTCTGGAGGTACTTAGTTATATAGCAATAAATTTTCAAAAAATACGATTTTTTAGTGTTTTTACGGGTTGTACGCGCTTGTTCCATAGAGTGTATCTTGTAAACTTGGCCGAACTTAGGTTCGATTATTATTTGGGGAATGAAATTGGATTCCCTGGATACGGAATAACCACATTAGGGCTGCAAATATTTGCAAATCTTTTGATGACTGCACTTTTAAAATAAGGGATTTTGCATGAAATTCATACAAATTTAGCTGTGCATTTGTGTGGGAGCTAAATCAAAATATGGACCTATCTTGAGAACTGTTTGCAAGGAGGAGTTCTACCCCCGGAGACACTATAATACCATATTATAGCTAAATATGTTATTAAATATGGGATAACAAGTAAAAATTTAACGAATCGGGGGTACCATAAAAGGGGCTACATCGAAACATAAATCCGTATTGAAAATGTTTTGTAAGAAGATTTTATACGCAGTGAGAACACGGAATGCAAAATTACAGCCAAGTTGGTTTAAAAATGAGGTCATAATATACAAAATGCCTTAAACTGGGAGGTACGGTTACATGGGGGCTATATCAAAACGTGCACCTATGTCCATAATTTAATTTTGTGACGACTAGGACCCTAAGTACCAAATTACAGCTAATTTGCTACGAAGTTGTGGCTTAAATCCTCAAAATACCGAAAATCGGAAGGTACCGTTATATGGGGGCTATACCAAAACATTGGCCGATATTATTCATATTTGGCCCAATATTACCCACAGGTACAAGCTGAGTTTGTGCAAAATTTCAGTGACGTATCTCAATTCGTTTGCAAGTTATTAATTTCGCGCCGCTAGATCAGTGCCTTCGACCACCGTGCGCCGGTAACAGCCGTATCTGTCGATCTTTGAAGGATCAGTGCGACTCACTACGATCCATGTCGAACAGGATCAACAACAACAGCTTCGGAGACCAAGGACCACTACGGGGACATGATGTTGCATGATCTTCAATTTTTCAGGGCTAGACGCGTTGGTATGGTCCTAGGTCCAGATGTGTACCCCCGTGGGCACAGCTCACCATTTTTGGTTTGTAACCCGTTTTTGTGATATCAGGCTTACGGTGTCCCTCGACCTACGTGCTTTACTAGCTCCTTTTTATGTATGTCGAAAGCAATAATCTAATTGCGTGGCTATCCGAGCATCATGTTTAAAAAAATGAATTTACAACAAGAACGGCGTTAAGTCTGGCCGGGCCGAACTTGTTATATCTTCCACCACGAGCATGTATTAAAGTAAAATTAGACAATTTTCTTTCCTTTCGTTTTGAAGGAGCTTAAGAACAAATTTCACAATACCGAAATTCGGGAGGTACCGTTCTATGGGGGCTATATCAAAACTTCGACCTATACCGACAGTTTCTGGCGGAAAGTTTTTAGACTCAAAGAAGACTAATTACCAAACTTCCGATATTTCGGTAATACAAAATACCGAAAATCAAGGGGTACGCTTCTATGGGGGATATAGAAAGACGTGGACCCATACTGATAATTCTCTTCTGTACGATTTTATAACCCCATGGAAGACCAAATAAAAAATTTCAGTCACTTCGGTGGGAAATTGACCTCACATTTCTCAGAATTACGAAAATCGGAATTTACCGTTCTATGGGGGCTATATCGAAACGTGGACCTATACTGACGAATTTTAGTAATGTAGACTAAGTACCAAATTTCAGCCATTTCGGTGATGTATCGTTTTTAAGGGCAATATGAAGGCGTGGACCAACACCTAAAAATTTCTGGTGGTAAGTTTATTGGGTCTCCGATGAATATTTCGATGTGTTACAAACGGAATGAAAAATTTAATTATACCATCCATACTATGTATGGTGAGGGTATAAAAATATATGTATACATATGATTTGAATTAGAATTACTTTTATTACAATTTTATTTTAGATTTGTATGATTATATTTTGTTGCAACATGGCTAGATGTTGCATTGCTGGCGGCAACGTTTAATTTAAAATTATTTAATGAAAGGTCAAACTGAATAACCAAAAAATCAAAAATTCAAACTTTTATTTTGTTTTTATTTTTTTAATTGTTTAACTGTGCGTAGTTTAGAATTTCTTTACTACTTTGAAGTATGCTTCGCTTACAACACAAAGTAGTACTAGGTCTGTTCGTTTACTCAATAATTGGTACAAATTTGTACAAGTCCAGCAACTTCTTGTAATCGACTAAGGTCTTTTGCATTGTACTGTGGAGTAAACGAACAACATCCAGTAACAATTTGTACAAATTGTAAGTAAATGAACATACATACTGTCAAACTTCTAACGAGTAATGGGTACTTTACACGATATGTTTTTTACATATGAGTTGTCACTTCTCCCATACAAAATGTATATGCAAAGTGACAACTCATATGTAGAAAACATATCGTGTAAAGTACCCATAACTAATAAAGCTGGAAACACATCCAACGTTTGAGTAAAGTTTTGTGTCGTTTTGGCCGTTTTTACACTGTTGGGCATGATGCCGAAAAATTCAAATTCATTTGAAATTTATGCCGGCAAACAGAGCAACGCTGAACTTTGGTGTCGGCGCCGCCCTGTTGTTGTTGTTTTTTCTCAACGCCCAACACAAAACTTTACTCAAACGTTGTATGTGTTTTCAGCTTAATGCATTGAGCCCCACTTCACAATACCTACGTTTTTTCGTTGTTTTAACTTTTTTAATTCGTTCTAGAATCTCTCGACCAACAGCTTAAAGGGTGTTTACACTATCTATCAATGTCATATGAACTGTCACGTATTTTATCCATTCGACATCCTTTATGTTTGTCAAAGTCCATATCACTTTCAGTTTTTGCGTTCACACTAGCATACAATTTCGTATGACCAAAAAATATAAATCACGCAACAAACACAATTTATTTTGTTAAAAACTGTACCTATCATGGCTGAAAATCTTCCTGTACCACAACACCAGCATGAATTAAAAAAAGCTCACAATACCATGACGGCCCTCATAGATTTCGCCAACAGCATTGCCACCTGCTTAAATCAAACGACACCTGCCGAAAGTCATGTCAAAGGCATTTGATACAGTCACATTTTCGTTTTCTCTACCTTTTTGCTTCATTTTTTGGTAAAATTATTTCTTCCAACAATTTATTTCTCAACTGCATACGAAAATACATACAGTTTGTCAAGTAATTGTTTTCGAACCAAGAAAACTAACTGTTTACGTTTGATACATTCCAACTCAACTTCCCGAGCTCAGTCGATCACGGATGCTGATTGCCGTCATCAGGCATCTCCTCTGCACGTTCCCTCTGCGGACACCGTAGAGCGCAGATGCCAACGAGCGGTGGTTGTTGAGTTTTCTCTCATTGGAAAATGTAATAGTAGTAGTATAAATCGACTCAGATCCTCTGCGCTGCAATCCTCTGCGATTGTAAGAACCTCTGCGTTCACTGCGCTCACATTTTCGTTTTCTCTACCTTTTTGCTTCCTTTTTTGGTAAAATTATTTCTTCCAACAATTTATTTCTCAACTGCATACGAAAATACATAGAGTTTGTCAAGTAATTGTTTTCGAACCAAGAAAACTAACTGTTTACGTTTGATACATTCCAACTCAACTTCCCGAGCTCAGTCGATCACGGATGCTGATTGCCGTCATCAGGCATCTCCTCTGCACGTTCCCTCTGCGGACACCGTAGAGCGCAGATGCCAACGAGCGGTGGTTGTTGAGTTTTCTCTCATTGGAAAATGTAATAGTAGTAGTATAAATCGACTCAGATCCTCTGCGCTGCAATCCTCTGCGATTGTAAGAACCTCTGCGTTCACTCGTCGATCAACCTTTGAATAGTTCACTTGTCGCGTATTAACTAATACTAACCGGCATCTGTCGCCACCACAGATTACAATTGGTAATCCTAGTTGATATTAACAGGCCTCTGTCGCCACCCCAGATTGCAGAAGGTAATCTTTGTTTTTGTTTGAAAAGAAATACTATTGATAATAAGTTATTATATTTAAACTGATACTGCTTTTGTTGTTATATTTTATTCTTTTCACCCCCACTGCTCATCAAACGGTATCCTGAGCTATCGTTATCGAAAAAACCTATGGATTTCCCCTCCCTCACCTAAACATTGGTCGCATCGAGCCAGATGCCTATTCCCACTCTCTTGTACGAGATTTGAAACCTTAATTTGTTGTCGGCTGGATTTGACATCAACATTGAATTCATATCATCCTAACAACAAATCATCATACTAATATCAGGTACGTAAACTCAGATTTCCAAAACAAGTGAGCGAGTGTTAGTAGTTTTCGTTCTTGTATCGGTTAATAATTTTAGAATTAATATAAAAAAATTAATCATTGGTCGAATTTCAATTACCCTACGCGTGTGAATTAAATTCGTTGCCTAATTTCGCCATATTACACAGTCCACACAAAACTTGTTGAAATCGTTGTTGTACTGGTCGTCCCCAATCGCGTTGGTCATACAAATCATTATTCGTGTTGTTGTTATTCTTGTTAGATTTGCTCCAAATCATTTGGTCTCACCATAACAATACACACATAAAACCAATTGCCTTTTCTCATTGCAATTCCTAATTACAGCTAAAAATCACTCTGGTCGACTATTAACATCACTACGTGTGTTAATTATTTCGTTCCTCCAATTGAAACCCTAGTTGCCGCTGTTTTGTTTTGTTGTACTGATCACCCTACGTCGCGTTGATCATACAAAACGTCTTCGTTTTTCTTCATAATATCACTCAACTCGTTTATTTGTTGATCTCATTCGAAAGTGAGAATTCGATGTGATATTTACAAAAACAAAACCCATCAAATTTCCAATCGGATTTGTATCGATTATTGAAATCTCTCTTTGGTAAATAATAATTCTCATTACATCGATCTTCTTATTTGTTGATCATTTGAAAGTTTGTTGTTGTTATTCCCCAAAGGCCTTTTCTAACAAAGCCCTTTTGTTGAGAATTTGCGTTGGCAAATTTACAATAACAACACACATTGCCTACAGTCACATACTGGCGTTTGGTTTACTTTGTTATTACGATCATGTTCCACCAAAAAATATTTGGCGTTGTATTCCTCCTCGTTTTATTTTAAAACACTTTGAAAATTTGCATTGGCAAATTTGCAATAACAACACTCCATCCAAATTCTCATTCCTTTGGTTTATTTGTTGTACAGATCGTCCATCGCCAACCAAACACATATTCGTTTGTTCTATTCTTCTACCTTTGTCTAATAGGTAATTCTACTAATTTGAGAAATTACATGGTAATTCTACCAACAACTTTCCCGCCTTTTTAAGCGTCCCTTAAAAAACTCTGCTGATCATCTGCACTCACTTGCTTGGTCGTTTGCAACGTCTGTTGTTCAGTTGGAGTTTCGCTGTTCACACACAGCCTTTTCTCTGCTAGCGTCGCTTGTGTTGTTAGAACAGTGGGGTAAAATAGTACAAATTGTTTTTTTTTTTTTAATAATTACAGTTGAACCTCGAATATCCGTGAATCGATTATCCGGGAACCTCCATTATCCGTGATAGAAAAGAAATGTTGGACTTTTTTCCATGTCTTCTATTTTACGTTAAGAACTTCGTTGCCCGGAAGTAAAAACACCCTTTCCAATTAATCTCACTAAGCAAACAGAAGGTAAACAAACGAAAACTGCACATTCTCCCGTATTACACAATTTGTGTATTTATGGTATCACAAAAACCATGGGACAAAGTCCATTCAGATGAATCTGATGATGATGATATTATGTATCCTTCTAAAATTTGGCGAACTACCGTAACTAATTTAATAAAAATTGCAGATTTTCATATTATTGTACCATATTATGTAATTTTTACTTAAAAAATATGTTCAAAAACTGCGTAAAACCATTGCTTCCATTATCCGGGAAAATCGATTATCCGTAATGCCTCCGGTCCCGACCATCACGGATAATCGTGTAATTTTGAAAATTATTTTTCGATTATTTTTTAAAATTTAATTAATTGGCAGTAGGGTTTTTGGAATTTTTGGACAAATTCACCCTACACTCGACATTTCGACACCTCCAAATAATAGTATGCTAAGTCTAAAAAGTGAGTTTTGCAGGAGAAGCTCTCAAAGTGTGGAAATTTTTTTGAACTTCAGTACTATGCTAAGTCAATATTTGTTTATAACTTCTGTTCGGCTTGACCGATCATTACCAAAATTTGACAGAATTTAAGTTAAAGGACGTTCGACACCTCCTAATAATAGTTTGCTAATTCTGAACAGTGAGTTTTGCAGGACAAGCTCTAAAAGTTTGGAAATTTCTTTGACCTTCAGTACTATGCTAAGTAAATATTTGTTTGTAAGTTCTGTTCGGATTGTCCGATTATTACCAAAATTTGACAGAATTTAAGTTAAAGGACGTTAAATATAAAAATGTAAAGATCTTGAAAACATGCTAAGTCGACTTAACATACTATTGTTTGAAGGCGTCGATTTATTCCTCATATTTCTAGCAGAGAACATACGTGAAAAATATTTATTTTTTGTATTGTTTTTGGAGTTTTTACTTACAAATTTTGGAAAATTGTTTGACTCTCCGTAGGGAATTTGGTATTTTTGGACAAATACACCCTACTTTTGGCATATCTTGCACCAACGTATCAACCAAATAAGATATATTTCTTGCAAATCATTTTATCTCCGTTGATTTTCCTGGGCAAACATTTCTTTTTCGTACAAATACCTTATTTGTCGTTGTCATTGACATAGTTCACCTCAACATACACCCTACACTTTGTATTACCATATACATTCTTGTATATTTGGGACTTTTTGCATTTTTGACCAAATTAAAGTAGTTCTTGTTCGCCCTGAGGAAGTTTCTTTAAATTTTCTCCTATATCACCCTACTTTAATTTCAAATATCACCACACCTTGCTATTCTGTGGAATTCGTAGAAATTTGGAGGTTTTTTTGTGGAATTACCTTATTTCCTTTGAGCTATAGCAATTTGTGCTTCAACTGAATATCCTTTTTACAACATTCTTTGCAAATTCAATTGTAGATTTTCGGTGATTTTTGTGCATTTAAACTTCGAAATGTCAGTCACCCCACGCACTCGTTTTATTAGAGCTTCTGAGATATTTTTGAAATGTGTAGCATCCTTTGAACGGATTGATGAGTCCACATATAATGTCTTCACTCTGTAATTCAATTCAGAATTTCAAAAATTGTGGCACAAAGTCAAGTGCGCTTATGATGAGTGCAAAAACTACCTCACGACATCCGACACTGCACAGGCTGATGTTTTTGATGTCGTTGAGGAAAAATATGGTACATCCTACATGACCTATATCCGCTGTATATCCACAATTAACCAATATCTTCAAAGTCCTAAGTCTGCAGGCACTGAAATTCCTTTGCCTGCTATAGTTCCACCAGTCTCACTACCTCCTCACACTTCTAGTTCGCACAAGAGTACTCCACCTAGTGATTTGTTGACAGTTCCTCCATCCAATTTGTTATTGGACGAATTTGTGTCGTCGGTTCCTGTGCAGTCTGCTTTTCCCTCCGTTCTTGTTCAGCCAGAAACTTCCTCCTCCACAACTTGTCGAAGTGACTCTTTTGAAAATGATCGCCTCAAATCTCCACCTTGTATAGTTCCACCAATCTCTGCACCTCTAAATAATGAAATGTTGAACGTTTCTGAAGAAACGACCTCTTCATGTTTGCTTCCCAGCGTTTTTGCTCCACCAGAAACTTTCCCCATCCCAACTGGCTCTAGTGACCCTGTTGCTAACTCTACATCAACTGTCGATATCCACAGCGTACCATTGCCACCAATCGACATTGATGTTTTTGCTGTTGACTTTATATCTTGTCGCACCTTTAGGGATCTGTTCACCACCCTATTTATTGAAAATTCACGCCTTTCAGACATTGAACGCCTGTGCTACTTAGTGCAGAAATCCTCCGGTGAGGCTCGCGAAATCGTTTCGAGATTTCCACTCTCCAATTGTAGTTTCCCTTTAGCGTGGAAATCTTTGTCGGATGCGTATGACAATAAGCGCATCGTGGTAAACAACTATATCAAAACCTTGTTTGATATTCCCACTTCACATCGTGAAACAGTTTCGGGTTTGAAAACAATCCAGCGTGGGATTAATAGTTGTTTTGCTGCAATGGCCGTCTATGACGTCATCACGGATCATTGGGATACAATAGTTCTTTATATTTGTTTGCAGTGTTTGCCAAAATTGACTTTGACTCTGTGGGAGCAAAGCATCAAAAACAAGTCTTCTTTGTCTTCATGGAAGGACTTAGATGCTTTCCTCAAAGAGAGAATACAAACGTTAATGTGTATTCAAAATATTTGAAGCCATCAAGCGTCCAAACCCCCTAAAAATCTGATCCCATCCAACACTCCCAATAATTTGTTGTCGGTACAAATATCTAAAAATGTATCACCTCCTCGGTCTACTAATTCATTGTCCAATAGTTTATGTGTAATTTGTCCTGATCAGAGTCATGTTCTGCGTCTCTGCCCACGGGTTAGTAAATTGTCGTTTGAGGAAAAATGCTCTATAGTTAAAAAGTATAAGTGTTGCATAAATTGCTTATCTCGTGGTCATGCTGTTAAAAACTGTAACAGCAAACATAGTTGCAATTCCTGCAAGCAAAGGCATCACAGCCTTCTTCACCGGCCACCAATTAGAAAAGTTATTGCTTCATCGTATTCGAAGACCTCACCGGCTTTTATTGATGTCAAAAGTCGAGAACTTAATTCTACTTTGTCGCACTTAAACTCCTCACCGGCTTTTACGAAGGTTAGAAGTCGAGTATTTAGTTCGTCTTTGTCGCATCAAGGTCCTACTCCGGCTTTTACAAAGGTCAAAAGCCGAGAATCTTCTGAAAAAAGCAAACTCAACTCGGTTCCTATACCCACTATAGACAATAAAGCACTCCTTGGAACCGCGAGAGTAAATATTGTGCATAATGGCAAATCGTATACTACTCGAGCTATCATAGACCCATCTTCCCAATGTTCTATTGTAACTATGAAGCTTAAGAAAAAGATTGGCCTTCCTACTCAGCCTGCCAGATCGGCCTCGTTGTGTTCGAATTAAACTAAATCACGTACACCAAGAGAAACTTGTTCTCTAAAGTTGTCATCCCCAAAAAATACATCAAAACTTTTGGAAACTAATGCACTAGTCTTGCCTAATGTCAAGGGGAAACTGTTCTCACCTCCACCCATGTCCAACTTGGAATCTCGGGTCCCTACTCTAGAACTAGCAGATACTTTCGATGACAGCCCAATAGACTTGCTACTTGGTGCTGATCTATACTCTAAAATTCTTAAAGCTGAATCGCCTAAAATTGTTTTAGATTCGTTGTTGGCTCAAAAATCTATTTTTGGATATCTCCTCACAGGTTCAGTTCCTCCAGCTTGTAGCACTTGAGATTGAAAATTGATATCGGCCATTTTATAAATCACCATTTACGTAAAAAAAAAAAATGGTAAACCTTATAACTTGAATCGCTCGCACCCCGTTTTGAAAAGTAATATCGGTATTTTGTACATACATTGCTCACTTAGGAATCTGAATTTACGTTCTTTCCTAACATTTGAATCGAAGATATTCCAATTTGGAAATATAATGCCAGACAGTTGGTCTAGCATGGGAGGCGGAATGTTTACGTTTGAAACATTCCAACTCAACTTCCCGAGCTCAGTCGATCACGGATGCTGATTGACGTCATCAGGCATCTCCTCTGCACGTTCCCTCTGCGGACACCGTAGAGCGCAGATGCCAACGAGCGGTGGTTGTTGAGTTTTCTCTCATTGGAAAATGTAATAGTAGTAGTATAAATCGACTCAGATCCTCTGCGATTGCAAGAACCTCTGCGTTCACTTGTCGATCAACCTTTAAATAGTTCACTTGTCGCGTATTAACCAACCGTCTTGCGTTAATACTAACCGGCTTCTGTCGCCACCACAGATTACAACTGGTAATCCTTCTTGATGTTAACAGGCCTCAGTCGCCACCCCAGATTGCAGAAGGTAATCTTTGTTGTTGTTTGAAAAGAAATACTATTGATAATAATTTATTATATTTAAACTAATACTGCTTTTGTTGTTATATTTTATTCTTTTCACCCCCACTGCTCATCCCCGGCTTTCTAAGCGGAGAGGTCAGCTCAGTTTATCGAAAAGGAATAAGGCCGTAAAGAAGTAGTGAGAAGTTGATTTTGATTTTGGCCAGTCCGATCCTTAAAGCATTTTGCCGGTGATCATCTGGGGAAACATAGAAAAATCCAAGGGTATATTCGTGTTGGATAACCCCAGATAAAACAGAAAAAGTATATATATGTTAAGTAACATCCGAAAAGCACCAGTTCAGCAACTCCTGGAAAGAGAACGTAAAGAGAAGCCATATTAAGTATATATGAAACTCAAAGAAGAAGAAAATATGAAAAAGCTAAAAATTTGCTAAATTTTAAATTCAAAAACAAAACAAAAAAATTGCTAAACTTTAAATCTGAGAAACTAAAAATTTGTTAGATATATATAAAAACAAAACAAAAAATTTAAAAAATTTGCCAAACTATAAATCCGAGGAACTAAAAATTTACTAGAATTAAAAAAATATATATATATGGGTGCCACCGTGGTGCAATGGTATGCACACCCGCCCTGCACGCCAAAGACCGTGGGTTCGATTCCCCGGCCAGTCAATAGCAAACAATTTTCAACGGAGGCAAAATACCCCTCAGTAATGTTGGCGACATTTTCTGAGTATTTCAGTCTTGTACAACTTCTCTACAAGTGGCGTCTTAGACACGCCGTTCGGACTCGGCGATAAACAGTAGGTCCCATATCATTGAGTTAATATGAATCGGGGTGCACTCATTGATATGAGAGAAGTCTCCCCTGTCCCGCCTGGGATGTTTGTGGAACAATTATATTATATTATATATATGAAAACTATAAATTAAGGTTAACAAAAGATAACAAGTATTAATCGCAAGAAAAGAGAAACGAATATTAAGCTTAAGATTAAAAATATTTGCTAGGTTAAGTTGTGCCGTTGAAGTGTTGTGCTTAAGTGTAATTGTTGTCTTATTTATTGTGAGGGACATTAACTCCTTTGTTGTTAAATATCATTGATCGTAGGATTACCCCGGATTACAGAAGATATTCTGTCATTTGTTTTATTATATCGTGTGGACGAGTTATTATGTCCCTAGACCACCAAAAAGAGCTCTACTAGGCAGGTACTATCAGTGTAGAAAATACGCCAGATTTGGCATCATTGTGTTTGTTTCCTTTTGTAATAGTGGGTGATCTGAGTAAGTGACTCATCCGAATCTTTAAATGCTGCCTAGGTGTTAATGTTTCAATTTTTTTTCGATGTCATATTTGTATGTTATGATTAAGAGCAGTAATGTCAATAAACCGTCTTGAATGTGAAAGATAGAGAAATGATGTGTTATTTTTTTTTTTTTTGTTTGTAAGAGAGGGAAGTAGAACGTATTTTGTAATGAGGTGAGTGTCGGTGGATGCTAGGGCCCTTATAAAAAAGTATATTTAAGATCTAAGGGTCAAGGATGGGCGGGCAGGTGTTTTCGGTGTACTAAGTGTTAGTGATCGTTTTGTGTTGTTTATCTGTTTCAATTTAAAATAAAATTGTTCGTCCCCTAGGGCTATGGTTGGTTGGGTTGGGACCGCCCTAAAGATGGCCCCCTGAGCTTGCTGGATACCTCACCATAGCGCCACAGTAGGTGGCACGTAACAATATGGCGGTTGTTGCTTGCAAGTCAAGCGGATCGATTCTTTTTGTTTTATGTTATGTATGTGTATTATTTTATGTTTATATCTGCATAGATGCTTCCAAAAGGCGGTTGTCAAGAGAATATTCGTTGAAATCTCTCATACTATTACAGGGGTGTAATAAATGGGTATGAGGAGATTTCAACGAGTACACCTATGCAATTCATTGGGTCAATTTAAATGAAACGATCAATTCTAACTTAAACAAAACTAAAAACAAAAAATTAAGAACAAATTAATAAACAAGATAAAAATTCTTACTCTTATTATTGTTAACCTATAAAAAAAACCAGGAGTATTTCTGGCAAGGGGTGGAGGAGTTACGTCCCAACCTTTCCCCTTGATTAAAATTAAATAAAAAGCGTTTATGTCTGCTTAATGCAGCGAAATAAAAACGTCTTAAATGAAATTTGAAACTTTTGTGTTCGTTCCCACATTCACAGACAGTCATTCAATGCAGCGCAAGCAAAAACCTTTCGCTACATTGAATGACAAACTATTAAAAATATAAATATTAAGTTAGTCTTAAGACCACCACAATAAAGACACAGTTGCTAAAATACAAGAACGGAGTTTTGATTATTCTAATCTTTTACTCGCGCTGTTGCTATGATCTATCGTTACTTTTATACAATTCATCCTTTACATAAAGGTCGACATACTTTCGATGGGAAATATCCTGCAGCCACTGAAATTAAAAGTGAAAGATTACGCCTTGCCATGGTAGCTCAGAAGGTTCATTTTCCGGATGAGTATGATTGTTTACTAAATAAAAGGCCATTGAATTCCAAAAGCTCTCTGCTCCCGCTTAATCCTATTTTAGATGATATGGCAGTTATGCCAATTGCAACATTGCCTCTCGCAGATTTTTTATATTACTCTACAATTGCAGATTTTCTCTTCTTTTGCTAGAATACTTTTACCGTATTTCCATTTACGAGGAATTCAATTAGCTGTACGTACATATGTTACGCATGCAATATTGGATACCTCGAGCAAATTGTTGATTCGTAAAGTTACAAGAAAATGCAAACCTTGTGGAGAGTTTTGTAAAAAACTCTTTTTCTGTGTAAATGGAGTCTGGTAGATTTCTTTTCAATACATGGGGGCAAAGAATCTATGTTTAAAAACAACCGGCTGTCGGTCATGAAATAATGTAACAAATGTCGTGCCCAAAATACTAAAGATAAGAAAGGGTCGATAATTAAATATGTATTCTCCATTATCAACGCAACGTGGGTGTGAACGACAGCATAATGTATTTATAGACACAGCGTGCAAGTAAATGTAATTGTATGTGTGTTGATTTTAGAGTCAAAGATTTAGTGGTAAATATTTTGTAGTTAATTAGTTCGATCCGTTGAAGAAGACACATCAGCCCGCGTGTGTTCATTCTTGGGGTTATTGCGTGGTTGTTGTTGTAGCAACGCAAATGTGTTCGTTCGTGTACTATTTCAGTTATCAGGTTCCTCTGAGATATTTTTGAAATGTGTAGCATCCTTTGAACGGATTGATGAGTCCACATATAACGTCTTCACTCTCGAAATTCGCAATTCAGAATTTCAAAAATGTGGCACAAAGTCAAGTGCGCTTATGATGAGTGCAAAAACTACCTCACGACATTCGAGACTGCACAGGCTGATGTTTTTGATGTCGTTGAGGAAAAATATGGTGCATCCAACATGGCCTATATCCGCTGTATATCCACAATTAACCAATATCTTCAAAGTCCTAAGTCTGCAGGCACTGAAATTCCTTTACCTGCTATAGTTCCACCAGTCTCACTACCTCCTCACACTTCTAGTTCGCACAAGAGTACTCCACCTAGTGATTTGTTGACAGTTCCTCCATCCAATTTGTCATTGGACGAATTTGTGTCGTCGGTTCCTGTACAGTCTGCTTTTCCCTCCGTTCTTGTTCAGCCAGAAACTTCCTCCTCCACAACTTGTCGAAGTGACTCTTTTGAAAATGATCGCCTCAAATCTCCACCTTGTATAGTTCCACCAATCTCAGCACCTCTAAATAATGAAATGTTGAACGTTTCTGAAGAAACGACCACTTCAGGTTTGCTTCCCAGCGTGTTTGCTCCACCAGAAACTTTCCCCATCCCAACTGGCTCTAGTGACCCTGTTGCTAACTCTACATCACCTGTCGATACCCACAGCATACCATTGCCACCAATCGACATTGATGTTTTTACTGGTGACTTTATATCTTGGCGCACCTTTAGGGATCTGTTCACCACCCTATTTATTGAAAATTCACGCCTTTCAGACATTGAACGCCTGTGCTACTTAGTGCAGAAAACCTCCGGTGAGGCTTGCGAAATCGTTTCGACATTTCCACTCACCAATTGTAGTTTCCCTTTGGCGTGGAAATCTTTGTCGGAAGCGTATGACAATAAGCGCATCGTGGTGAGCAATTATATCAAAACCTTGTTTGATATACCCACTTCACATCGTGAAACAGTTTCGGGTTTGAAAACAATCCAGCGTGGGATTAATAGTTGTTTTGCTGCAATGACCGTCCATGACGTCATCACGGATCATTGGGATCCAATAGTTGTTTATATTTGTTTGCAGCGTTTGCCAAAATTGACTTTGACTCTGTGGGAGCAAAGCATCGAAAACAAGTCTTCTTTGTCTTCATGGAAGGACTTAGATGCTTTCCTCACAGAGAGTATACAAACGTTAATGTGTATTCAAAATATTTGCAGCCATCAAGCGTCCAAACCCCCTAAAAATCTGATCCCATCCAACACTCCCAATAATTTGTTGTCGGTACAAATATCTAAAAATGTATCACCTCCTCGGTCTACTAATTCATTGTCCAATAGTTTATGTGTAATTTGTCCTGATCAGAGTCATGTTCTGCGTCTCTGCCCACGGTTTAGTAAATTGTCGTTTGCGGAAAAATTCTCTATAGTTAAAAAGTGTAAGTGTTGCATAAATTGCTTAACTCGTGGTCGTGCTGTTAAAAACTGTAACAGCAAACATAGTTGCAATTCCTGCAAGCAAAGGCATCACATCATTCTTCACCGGCCACCAATTAGAAAAGTTATTGCTTTATCGTATTCGAAGACCTCACCGGCTTTTACTGATGTCAAAAGTCGAGAACTTAATTCTACTTTGTCGCACACAAACTCCTGTCCGGCTTTTACGAAGGTTAAAAGTCGAGTATTTAGTTCGTCTTTGTCGCATCAAGGTCCAACTCCGGCTTTTACAAAGGCCAAAGCCGAGAATCTTCTGAAAAAAGCAAACTCAACTCGGTTCCTATACCCACTATAGACAATAAAGCACTCCTTGGAACCGCGAGAGTAAATATTGTGCATAATGGCAAATCGTATACTACTCGAGCTATCATAGACCCATCTTCCCAATGTTCTATTGTAACTATGAAGCTTAAGAAAAAGATTGGCCTTCCTACTCAGCCTGCCAGATCGGCCTCGTTGTGTTCGAATAAAACTAAATCACGTACACCAAGAGAAACTTGTTCTCTGAAGTTGTCATCCCCAAAAAATACATCAAAACTTTTGGAAACTAACGCATTAGTCTTGCCTAATGTCAAGGGGAAACTGTTCTCACCTCCACCCATGTCCAACTTGGAGTCTCGGGTCCCTACTCTAGAACTAGCAGATACTTTCGATGACAGCCCAACAGACTTGCTACTTGGTGCTGATCTATGCCCTAAAATTCTTGAAGCTGAACTGCCTAAAATTGTTTTAGATTCGTTGTTGGCTCAAAAATCTATTTTTGGATATCTCCTCACGGGTTCAGTTTCTCCAGCTTGTAGCACTTGAGATTGAAAATTGATATCGGCCATTTTATAAATCACCATTTACGTAAAAAAAAATTGGTAAACTTTTTTTTTTTTTTTTTTTGTTTGTTTGTTTGTTTTGTTTGTATAAATAGAAGTTATCAAAATCAGCCTTTGTCTTCTAGCCATTAGCATTCAAATACGCCTGATGAGCCTGGCTTAAACCACCAGGCGAAACGATCGTAGCGTAATGGTTGAGTGTGTGGTATTTCGCTAGAATTCATTTTTCAATACAAAACTCCTTAGGCCATATTAGCTCGATTAATCCAATTAATTAATTAAAAATTGGTAAACCTTATAACTTGAATCGCTCGCACCCCGTTTTGAAAAGTAATACCGGTTTTTTGTACATACATTTCTCACTTAGGAATCTGAATTTACGTTCTTTCCTAACATTTGAATCGAAGATATTCCAATTTTGTAATAAAATGCCAGACAATTGGTCTAGCATGGGAGGCGGAATGTTTACGTTTGATACATTCCAACTCAACTTCCCGAGCTCAGTCGATCACGGATGCTGATTGACGTCATCAGGCATCTCCTCTGCACGTTCCCTCTGCGGACACCGTAGAGCGCAGATGCCAACGAGCGGTGGTTGTTGAGTTTTCTCTCATTGGAAAATGTAATAGTAGTAGTATAAATCGACTCAGATCCTCTGCGATCGCTGCAATACTCTGCGATTGCAAGAACCTCTGCGTTCACTCGTCGATCAACCTTTGAATAGTTCACTTGTCGCGTATTAACTAATACTAACCGGCATCTGTCGCCACCACAGATTACAATTGGTAACCCTAGTTGATATTAACAGGCCTCTGTCGCCACCCCAGATTGCAGAAGGTAATCTTTGTTGTTGTTTGAAAAGAAATACTATTGATAATTATTTATTATATTTAAACTGATACTGCTTTTGTTGTTATATTTTATTCTTTTCACCCCCACTGCTCATCAAACGGTATCCTGAGCTATCGTTATCGAAAAACCCTATGGATTTCCCCTCCCTCACCTAAAAACTAACATTTTTCTTGTTTTAAACTGGCGATCTTCAGAAGTCAATACTTAAGTGGATTCATATATCCAGCTTTACCATACTATTAAATTAACCCCATTTTTAAATAAAACAACTACTTTGAAGTTGATTTCTTTATTAATAAAACTGAATCTTGTATTTAAATACATGTTGTGGTCGATAACAATCAAATATATCGTGTTGGATAACCCCAGGTAAAACAGAAAAAGTGTATATATGTTAAGTAACATCCGAAAAGCACCAGTTCAGCAACTCCTGGAAAGAGAACGTAAAGAGAAGCCATATTAAGTATTAATGAAACTCAAAGAAGAAGAAAATATGAAAAAGCTAAAAACTTGCTAAATTTTAAATTCAAAAACAAAACAAAAAAACTAAAAAAATTGCTAAACTTTAAATCTAAGAAACTAAAAATTTGTTAGATATATATAAAAACAAAACAAAAAATTTAAAACATTTGTCAAACTTTAAATCCGAGAAACTAAAAATTTACTAAAATTAAATATATATATATATATATATATATATATATATATATATATGAATCGGGGTGCACTCATTGATATGAGAGAAGTCTCCCCTGTCCCGCCTGGGATGTTTGTGGAACAATTATATTATATTATATATATGAAAACTATAAATTAAGGTTAACAAAAGATAACAAGTATTAATCGCAAGAAAAGAGAAACGAATATTAAGCTTAAGATTAAAAATATTTGCTAGGTTAAGTTGTGCCGTTGAAGTGTTGTGCTTAAGTGTAATTGTTGTCTTATTTATTGTGAGGGACATTAACTCCTTTGTTGTTAAATATCATTGATCGTAGGATTACCCCGGATTACAGAAGATATTCTGTCATTTGTTTTATTATATTGTGTGGACGAGTTATTATGTCCCTAGACCACCTAAAAGAGCTCTACTAGGCAGGTACTATCAGTGTAGAAAATACGCCAGATTTGGCATCATTGTGTTTGTTTCCTTTTGTAATAGTGGGTGATCTGAGTAAGTGACTCATCCGAATCTTTAAATGCTGCCTAGGTGTTAATGTTTCAATTTTTTTTCGATGTCATATTTGTATGTTATGATTAAGAGCAGTAATGTCAATAAACCGTCTTGAATGTGAAAGATAGAGAAATGATGTGTTATTTTTTTGTTTGTAAGAGAGGGAAGTAGATCGTATTTTGTAATGAGGTGAGTGTCGGTGGATGCTAGGGCCCTTATAAAAAAGTATATTTAAGATCTAAGGGTCAAGGATGGGCGGGCAGGTGTTTTCGGTGTACTAAGTGTTAGTGATCGTTTTGTGTTGTTTATCTGTTTCAATTTAAAATAAAATTGTTCGTCCCCTAGGGCTATGGTTGGTTGGGTTGGGACCGCCCTAAAGATGGCCCCCTGAGCTTGCTGGATACCTCACCATAGCGCCACAGTAGGTGGCACGTAACAATATGGCGGTTGTTGCTTGCAAGTCAAGCGGATCGATTCTTTTTGTTTTATGTTATGTATGTTTATTATTTTATGTTTATATCTGCATAGATGCTTCCAAAAGGCGGTTGTCAAGAGAATATTCGTTGAAATCTCTCATACTATTACAGGGGTGTAATAAATGGGTATGAGGAGATTTCAACGAGTACACCTATGCAATTCATTGGGTCAATTTAAATGATACGATCAATTCTAACTTAAACAAAACTAAAAAACAAAAAATTAAGAAAGAACAAATTAACAAGCAAGATAAAAATTCTTACTCTTATTATTGTTAACCTATAAAAAAAACCAGGAGTATTTCTGGCAAGGGGTGGAGGAGTTACGTCCCAACCTTTCCCCTTGATTAAAATTAAATAAAAAGCATTTATGTCTGCTTAATGCAGCGACATAAAAAAGTCTTAAATGAAATTTGAAACTTTTGTGTTCGTTCCCACATTCACAGACAGTCATTCAATGCAGCGTAAGCAAAAACCTCTCGCTACATTGAATGACAAACTATTAAAAATATAAATATTAAGTTAGTCTTAAGACCACCACAATAAAGACATAGTTGCTAAAATACAAAAACGGAATTTTGATTATTCTAATCTTTTACTCGCGCTGTTGCTATGATCTATCGTTACTTTTATACAATTCATCCTTTACATAAAGGTCGACATACTTTCGATGGGAAATATCCTGCAGCCACTGAAATTAAAAGTGAAAGATTACACCTTGCCATGGTAGCTCAGTAGTCCGATTCTCTAACTCATTTTATGAGTTACCAACAATTGTCGGTAAAATTAACATGCTTATAATTTCGATAATTACCGATGTTTTTCGGTAAGTTAGCGACGAATAAAAAGCAGTCGTTAAGTTCTACCGATAGCAAGAGTGTTGTCAACTTTTATTTGAACTTTTCATTAATAATTTTGCGTTTAAGTTTTACCGATTTTTGTCGGTAACTCAAAAAATGAGTTAGAGAATCGCACTACTGAAGGTTCATTTTCCGGATGAGTATGATAGTTTACTAAATAAAAGGCCATTGAATTCCAAAAGCTCTCTGCTCCCACTTAATCATATTTTAGATGATATGGCAGTTATGCGGCTCAATGGACGCTTAGCCCAATTCCAACATTGCCTCTCGCAGATTTTTTATATTACTCTACAATTGCAGATTTTCTCTTCTTTTGCTAGAATACTTTTACCGTATCTCCATTTACGGAGGAATTCAATTAGCTGTACGTACATATGTTACGCATGCAATATTGGATACCTCGAGCAAATTGTTGATTCGTAAGGTTACAAGAAAATGCAAACCTTGTGGTGAATTTTGTAGAAAACTCTTTTTCTGTGTAAATGGAATCTGGTAGATTTCTTTTCAATACATGGGGGCAAAGAATCTATGTTTAAAAACAACCGGCTGTCGGTCATGAAATAATGTAACAAATGTCGTGCCCAAAATATTAAAGATAAGAAAGGTTCGATAATTAAATATGTATTCTCCATTATCAACGCAACGTGGGTGTGCACGACTGCATAATGTATTTATAGACACAGCGTGCAAGTAAATGTAATTGTATGTGTGTTGATTTTAGAGTCAAAGATTTAGTGGTAAATATTTTGTAGTTAATAAAATGAGTTCCTTTCGAACCGTTGAAGAAGACACATCAGCCCGCGTGTGTTCATTCATGGGGTCATTGCGTGGTTGTTGTTGTAGCAACGCAAATGTGTTCGTTCGTGTATTATTTCAGTTATCAGGTTCCTCTGTATCCAGATTCAAGAATTCTGCAACCTGAACTGGTTGCGTCCATAAGGAATCAAGAGACAAGTGAGTGGGGTTAGCTAGGCAGCTAAACAAATGCAGTTTATCGTGTGGTCCCAATCCACATGCTGGGCAGGTTTTGGGTATCGTGGCGTCAATTCGGCCCAATACGAATTGAGGCGGCTGCATCGTCCGGATCTTAACTGGTTTGCCTTGGCAGCTGGCGTTCTTCTGCTGCGATGGATGGGGGTGGTCTCCAAGTATGGCATTCACACTGTATCTCTGTACTACCTGCGCAACCATGCCAGTGTGAATGCTATCCAAGACTGCCTGATAAGCTCGTTGGTCTAGATGTTCTCTTTTATACCTTTGGACCTCTCTCTAGATCATGAAGATCTCTCCTGACGTGCCTGGGTGAAGGAAGCCTGTCCATTAAATCGTGACAGGGATGCTCACTGCGATAACACCCAAGCAGATACTGCATCGACCACATTTTATTGTGTTGACGCACCGGTAAAATCTTCGTCTCCTCATGAAGATGGTCCAATGGTGTCATGAGGAGGCACCCTGTTGCAGTCCTCAGGGCAGCATTCTGGCAGGTTTGAATCTTCTTCCACTGCGTAGTGCAAACCTTTGCAGACCACGCTGGCGCCGCATAGCTTACCCAAGTACTGCCGGCCAGCGAATTGAGCACCTTGTTCCTACTTCTGATCTTATCGCAAATAGCTGTGGCATGCGCGGACGACTTAAACATGCTATCGAACGTTACACCCAGTATTTTGAGGTAGTTAGTGGTCGGAATTAGTACACCATCGACCAATATGTTCAGTGGGAGCCTCATTTCAGCCATCCATGTGGTGAACAGGTGAGAGTGGATTTAGCGGCGGATATTTTCATATTCCTCATTCATCGAAGAACTGCACTAGGTCAGCTATGTAGACATTTAACCTATCACATATATCATCGATGATAGGACTCGACGCCAAGATCGTACAATCATCCGCATACATACCCTCCGTCTGGAGGGTGTGCAATTTCAGAAAGGTAGTGGTTAAACAAATCCGGAGATATCACCCCTCCTTGGGGAACTCCATGTTTCACTCTACGGCGTTTGGTCTTCTTGTTTCTGAATTCTACAACACAAACAAACGACTGGCGTCCTCGCATATAGTTGACTAGCAAAATGCCCGCTACTTCGTATGCGAAAAAAGAATAAAATACAAATAAACAATATTTAATATTTACCTATACTACTACTATACCTATTTTACTTGATATTTAATTTCATTTAAGTTCTGTTCATACCACTTTAGTTCGAATTTCCACACCAAAAACATAATTTCCATGTTTTGTTAGAACCTTACATTGTTTAAGGGTATTTTAAAGTTTTTTCCACATTTCCAACCGAATTAGTTGTAATTAGTTGAATTTGTGATTTTTACTTAATGTATATATATATATATATATATATATATATATATATATATATATATATATATATATATATATATATATATATATATATATATATGTATAAATAAATAATAAATATAAAATATACTATATAACAATCAATTTTTTTGCGACCTTTCAATTTAGGCCTTTTTGTTCTTGTAAAACAATTTTCGTTTTGAATTTATTTATTTATTTTGAATTTATATAAAACGTCCGGAATACAAATTTTGTTGGAAAGATACGTTTGACTATTTGATTTCAGTGTATTATATAGAAACCGCCATAGCGTTAACGTAATACCAAAATATTGTTATATGTAGAAACATTTCATACATTTTTAAAACGTATTTTCATAAAAATTGCATTTATCGGTTCACTCAACACCAGAGCTACAATGTTTAGTATTATATAATAATTCTAGTACACATATCGTACAATCACCTCTAACAATGAAACTTACAAATAAATCAGAATTCCACCTCTATTCCTTAGCCCAATACCAAATTTATTGCACTTTCGCACTAACTATATAATTACAGCTTCATTGCTACGCGCAACACCAAATTTAGTACCATCACCAACCCTGACTCTAATACAAAAATTCGAAATTCCAGCTATATACCTATATGCAATACCAGAATGGTACTAAATTTGGGACTTGTAATAGGTACAAGTTTCAAAAATTGTATCCCAATATCCACACTATGTCCCAACTCCGATACTCATTTACAGCTCTATCTGTTCCCCAAAAATCAATTATAGTAGTAATTGTTACTTATCTCATCTCTACATGTCATCTACTGAATTTCACAATTTTCATCTCTACCCCTTTACGCAAAAACAATTTGGACCAAATTCTGTGCCTTTTAGTACTTCTCTATCTTAATTTTAAATTTCAGAAATCCGACTCTATCAGTTCACCCAAATCCAACTTGTAGCAAATTTAGTACCATTTAGTACTTTTCGTACGGCAAAAGACTAACTCATTCCTACATTCCAACAGCACTCTTAATTTAAAATTTCAGAAATCTGACTCTATCTATTCAACCAAATCTAAATTGTACCAAATTTAGTACCATTTAGTACTTTAAGTACACATAAATACCTCAATAATCCACTCCAAGACTAACTTTAATTCCAAATTTCAGGATTACAACTCTATCCGTTCACCATAAACCAAATTGTACCAAATTTAGTATCTTTTAGTACTTTCCGTACACATAAGTACGAATTTACAAAACTATCTCAATCCTCCACTCCATCAGTAATCTTAATTCCAATTTTCAAGGTTTCAGCTTTATTTTTTTTTCCAAAATTTCCAAAACTACATCCATATGTCAGTCCTGTTGGATAATCATAATTCCCAATTTTAGGATTCCAGCTCTATCTGTTGATCCAAATCCAATTTGAACCAAATTTAGTACCATTTAATATTTTCGTTCACATAAGTACTGTAGTATATACATACTTTGTAAGACACTTGGCCTGTTCCTTTACTTTTGAAAGTGGTAAAACCGGCAAAAGTAGTAAAAGTTTTAAACTGCTCCCATATGAATTGTATGGTGTCAGAAGTAAAGGAACGCTTTTCGAGTAAAAAGTGGTAAAACTTGAAGATTCTTGTGCGTAAAGGAACAGAGCTACTGTAGTTTGCTCTACATCATAAGTGTTTAGAACATAAGAGAAATAATATAGCATCACTCTCTCGTGAGCACAAGAGTGTGTGCGTTGTTGTTATGTGTGTGGATGATTATCAGTTCGTGGGTAATCGACTGCTGGTCTGTGAGTCAGTTTAGTAATAGACACACAAAACAACAGACACTCGCCCTCTTGTTCGCTACTAGCAATAAAAGAAAACCAAAGAATAAAACAATCACGATTCTTTTATTAAAAACGCATAGTTACTACAGTACGAATTTCCAAATATCCCCATATATTTATCCTACACTCCTGTAGCAATCTCAATTCGAAATTTCATGTATCCAGCTTTATCCGTTCACCCAAATCCAAATTATAGCAAATTTAGTACCATTAAGTACTTTTCGTACACATAAGTACGATTTTCCAACACTATTTCAATCCTTCACTCCAACAGTAATCTTAGTTCTAGATGTTAGGATTCCAGTAGTGGGATTCTGTAACTCATTTTTGCTGTTATCGATAATTGTCGGTAAAATTAAAATGCTTATAATTTCGATAATTAACGAAATTTTTCGGTAAGTTAACGATAAATAAAAACTAGTCGCTAGCCTCTACCGACACAAACAGTGACGCCAACTTTTCTTTATGTTTTTAGTCATAATTTTTCGATTTAATTTTACCGATTTTTGTCGGTAACAGCAAAAAGGAGTTACAGAATCCCACTACAGCTCTATCCTTTTACTCAAATCCAAATTGTACCATATTTAGTACCCTTTAGTACTTTTCGTACACGTACATAAGTATGAATTTCCAAAATTGCCTCCATATCCCAACACTACTCTCTAAGAGTAATCTTAATTCAAAAATTTCAGGGTTCTACCTCCTTCCGCTTCTTAACCTTGATTTCCATACCAAATTACGTGATTCTAGCTACATATATCTGTTCAAAATATACAATTGGTAACAAATGTTGTAAATTTTAGTACTTTTCGTACACTTCAAGGTCGAATTTCCAAAAGCCCTTTGGTACGTCTTTCTAGCTCTCCATCAGTTACCCTCATTCCAAATTTCAGAATTCTAGCTCTCACCGTTTGCCTAATACAAAGGGTACCATATATAGTACCTTTTAGTACTTTTCGTGAACTTCTCCAACAGCAACCTACAGCCAAAATTTTAACTTTCTAGCTTCAGCGGTTTCGTCTGGGCGCTGATGAATCAGACATTCAGTCAGTGAATACCTTACCTCACTGCTCTTTTATATATATAGATTACCCAACGTTTCAAACATGGCTGGAGATTAGCCTTCTCTATATCCTCGAACAGCTTGGCATGGTTGGCGGTATCGAAAGTAGAGTTGTACAATCTAGTTCAGTTGAAAGATCTAGTTCAATAGTTCAGTTCTTTTAATTCAACTAGTTCAGTAATCTAGTTCATAGTTCACTATCTAGTTCAATCATTCGGATCACAATCGTTCACTTGATGAAAACGAATACATACACCAAATACACAAACAATAGTATAATGTGATTTAACTGCTCCAGAAGAAAAAAATATAACATTTATTGTTTGAGTAATAAAAACTACAACCGTCTCGTTGGGTTGTAAATTCTATTCTAATTTTATTAATGTTAAAATTAATTATAAGAACTAAGTTACAAAATAATTCTTAGCCTATCTTCTCATATTCTATGCACTTATCACTATAAGAAACTGCTCCCTTGCTGAGTGCATTATCTCTTGGGCGATGCCTTTATTATCAATGCACACTCAGCTGCATAAAGTGTTATTACTATAGCGCTAAGTACATTCATATTTCTGGTTGGGCTAGATTAATATTTATAGCCTAAAACACTTAAAGATGTTATTAAAATATTAAGAGAGCTAGTGAACCTATCTATCATATTAAAAGAAAATGTTGCTGTTGGAAAACTGGCTGATTAAATATTTTCCAATATTACACGAAGTTCCCCAACAGCACAACCATTACTAAATCATGTACAAATAATTTGTACATTCTCCGCCGCGGCTTAAAGTGGGAGTAGTAGATTATCTAACATTATGTTACATTATAACAAAATGAAGAATGAAAAAAGTATTATTTAAATAAAAATAAAATCTAAATATAATTGATAATCTAAATCTAAATATAATTATTCTAGGTCACCGCACCAATGACATTCTTTATCCAATCGTTCGAATCTCTCCGCCATCGATAGAGTACGTTGCTCATTTCTCTTTTACATTTGGCCACCTTGGCTATCGTACGTATTCTCTCTTGCCACCTTCTTCGGATTCTTTCATGATCAGAATATCTTCCCGTTACTACTGCAAACTTCATATTTAATTTTTTCTCCAGATATTGTTTTTCTATGTCAACATTGTTGTTGAAAATTTGTTGCTTTCGAACTTCAGGAATAGTGTTGTTGTACTTCTCCTTTCTCTCTTCATTGCCGTCAGTTCTACAGTGTATTTCTTCGCGTTCGTCGTTAGTAGTATGTACCTTTTTGACGGCATTGACTTCTTCGCCCTTGTCATCTTCTTCCGAAACATCTTGCACTTTTTTGATATGGACATATTGGTTCTTCTGATAACTTGATGTTAGTTGATGTCCTTCTACACTAGATGATATATGTGTTTCATTATGAAAGTTCTCAACGTCGTACTTCGTTATTTTATCATTCTCCGCAACCGTTTTCTCTTTCTCTGTAGGTATTTCCTCGACTTCATATAGTTTTTGTTCTATATGAAATGTACCTTCCATACTCCGCCGTTGTTTCACCAGGTCAGGATGCTCCTGTTTGGACTCTTCCTCAGGTATCAGTGCTTTCCCCGCCTTGTCGATGTTATCTCCAATTGTTTCCTCAGATTGAGAACTAGCCGGCGGGGACGATTCCTCGGAACTATCAACCGCTTTATTTCTTGTATATAATTGACATAATTGCGGCAATAGTTCTATTTGCATCTGCCTTTGCTTCAACATTATTCTTTATCCTTCAAAAAATGCATCCATTTGCCTCTGCCTTTGTTCCATAATTATTCTTTGCCCTTCAAAAAATGCATCCATGCTAAGCCGCATCATCTCCAACATTGTGTTAATTTGTGTCTCCATGGTTGAGTTCTCTTTTTTTATATTTTTATTTGGGACTTGTGTCCTCTTTTCAACGTTTTTTTCTTTTTGGGACTCTTATAGTCCTCTTTTTATTTATTTTTTTTTTTTTTGAGTGGGACTTTTATAGTCCTCTTTTCTATAAATTTCTTAGGTTTATTTTTTAAGTTGGGACCACCATATGTCCTCTTTTCCAATTTATTTTTTGTTTTATTTTATGCTTTTGTCTTATTTTGTTTTTCTCTTCGAAGGATCACTGTAGTCCTTCTTTAATTTTTTTATATTTATATGCCGTGGGTCTTTTTTGCGCTTAGTTCTTCTCTTCCTTTTTAGAGAAGAACCGCTTCGATTTTCCTTTTTTTAATTGTACTCTTTTTTCCAATATTTTATTTTTTTAATTTTGTGGCCACTGATTCTAATCCGGCTTGAAGGACCATGTTTGAGTAATAAAAACTACAACCGTCTCGTTGGGTTGTAAATTCTATTCTAATTTTATTAATGTTAAAATTAATCTTATCTATCTTCTCTTATTCTATGCACTTATCACTATAAGAAACTGCTCCCTTGCTGAGTGCATTATCTCTTGGGCGATGCCTTTATCATCAATGCACACTCAGCTGCATAAAGTGTTATTACTATAGCGCTAAGTACATTGTTGAGGGGGTTTGAATAAAGAATATTGTTAACCAAAAGGGGGAGGAGCCGTTATGGATTGTGATCCGTTCCACTAAGGTTTAGGTGGAAGTGTGTTCATGGTGAGGGTCTAGAATATGGTAATGACTGTCTAAGCCGGGGGTCCGGGAATGGTCATTACAAGGTTTCAACAAGAACACCCAAAGAGAAAAGCCGGATCTAGACTTCAGTGGCCCTTGTCCACATACAGGTCCTTGGTCACAGAATGTTGGGGGTGCACACTTGAGATTAAGTTATAAACGTAGTGAGCATTTACGGGTATAGCAAAAGATTCAAGAAAGTGGAGTTTTCGATGATCATATTGTTTACATGATGGTGCAAGGCATTTACACTGAGGGAGATTTGATTCACTGGAAGAGGCATATTTATCTTCGATTGTAGTCGCACCCGAAGGTAGAAGGCCTGGTGTGACGACCAACAACAAGATGGCTGTAACAAAAGCCATAATTATACGCCCCTCTGTACCCTCAAATTGTTGGCATGTATAGAAATTGCCGGCAAAGGGTGACTTCTCGGCCGTCAATCTCGTTTGGCCCAGTTTATAGAATGTGTAATACCACCATAGTAGAGGGATTATGGTCGCAGGATGAGCAAAATAGACGACGAGTTCGGTTATTACCTTTCATGCCTTTCCATGCTGTCTCCCGGCTTGGCCCCCAAACATGCGAAAGGAAGAGATAATAAATGGGATGTTGTATTCTGGCCAGTTTCCTTGGTGTAGGTGATTGCCGATGCAAGGAACAGCTCAGAGTAGTCCTGAAGATGAGGAGAACATTTTCTCCATATTTTTTCTTTTGCTTTTTAGCATTTTTTTTATTCTGTTTGCTTCGTTTTTATGTTTTTTTTTTTTTTTGCGGAAATTATTTAATATGTCTTGATACCACCAGTGCCAGGTGGTGGTATGAAAACAGCTGGTTGTGGAACTTTTTTGTTTGACAAGTCAGGGTTGGAAATTGTGATTCGTAATTTCAGAGTTGTATGGAAGAGCGTACGTTAAGAGAATTTACGCACTCATAAATTGAGCGACGTAATGAAATATTCAAGGCCATGCGTGCGTTGAACCGTGACCGCTGTTCAAGCGTGGACAATTTGTTGGTAGGTGAGAGGATTTTGGTGAAGGTATCTGAGGAGGAATTGCATTGGTAATGAGCAACGAATCAACGTTGAATGTGCAAGGGGTTCTTTGACTATGGTGGCAAATGCTGGCGTTTCAATAGTCAATCGTGGTTGAATAAGCCGAAAGTGTTAAGCATTTATGAACACAGATTTAAAAGTTTAGTTTTTGGAATAAGTAAAAGTTAGCTGCTCTGTGAAAAGTTACAACAGCCACGGCGGAAAAGCCAGCTATAAATAAGCGGAGCTATCCAGCTATTTTAGTGGACGCTTTATAGTCCTAACATTTTCATTTGTTTTAAATTTTTGGTGTGCACGAAGATAATATAATCAAAATTGATGCTATGAATTAACACAAAAACCTCCCGAATTCAAATTTTGAAAATTGCGTTGACGAAGTGATTTATGTTAGCGTAACGTTACGCTTCACGCCCGGCATTTGGGGAAGCAACTAGATCTGTGTGTACAGTAGCCTATTGAAAAAGTGGAACTCGAAGAGAGGCACATTGAAAGACCTTCCACAGTCCACTTGGAAGCTACTGCGAGAGCGTGTAGTGGAACTTAATTCCGGAGAAACAGCTAAGTCATAGCATATCCTAAGGAGCTAACCTAAAATTGTGTTTGTCTGTGTGTGTCCAATTTTTGTTTTCTGTTAGTTTTAAGGTTAAAAATAATTTTTAATTTAAAAATTTTGTTATTGTAAAGGATCTATCCTGCGCCGGTAATAGTCCAGTAGGAATTCGGACTAGGAAGAGCTCTGACTGGTTAGCAATTTCTTGGCTAGGACAACCGTTAACAGAAAGAATAGCAAAGGCTAGGTCCTCGTAAAGTTTTAGGATTTTGCTTGAATTCTGTAGGAGAAAGAAATCTATAGGGAAATAAGAAAGGATAAGATTTCAAGTTGGATTTCTTTTATATTTTTATTTAATTTTTAAAACATATTTCTTTAATGTTATCAATGTTAGAGATCACATATATCCGAGAAGATCTGAAAAGAAAGTTATTGTAAATGTTACATTAAATTATAGAAAATGTTCGAATTGTAATAAATGTTAAGTTAAGAATTGGATATGTCTGGTTAGTTTGTTTTGAGGGAAGGGGAGAAAGGATAAGGAGGGGTATGTCAGGTAGGTAAAGTTTATATACCTCGTTGGTGTGCATTTCATTGGGGTTCTGATGAACGTAAGGTTGGGTGAGTAACGATGGGGACCAGGGTTATGGATCCCCAAAAGAAGTTGGTTGTTGGTTCATGTTGGTTAAGAGTGTGTAGTCCATATTAATTCAGTGTTTTTGTACTCGTTATGCCCTCAAGTGTCACTGGGTTAAGGAACCACGGCCCATTTAGAATTTAGCCGGGCTGGCACAAGTTTGAAGGAGGAAACATAACAGTAATGGCGCCCAATAAAATAAATCAGAGCCTTGGTTACTCAGTAACTTTGGTGGTGAAAATAGAAATATATTTGTTTTTGTAACTATCCGTTCTGGATTTGAAGGACGAGCAAACTTGCAGGGGAAACTTATAAGAATGTCTATAATTGTTCCTTTCAAGTCTGTTACATAAGCAAATCCATATCTCATAGGAACCATATTGAGACTCGGCTAATGAATAATTGCCGATTGCTCAGTTGTGTTTCCTAATAATCAGTAATACTGAACCCAGTTTTAAGATTATCCTGGATGTTCGTGCGTGTATATGTATGTAGAGTAGAACGTGAACTGATAACCAACGAGTAGGCACCAACTGAAAAGGACATACCCTCAAAGATTTATCCTTTTGATTCTTTCTCTATGTTGATATTCGTTTGTTTGTCTTTATACATTTTGATAATATTGTGTCTAAACTTGCGCAACACTTTGATATTACTTTTATTGGTTCTGAAAAGATATTCAACTACTGGTCAACTGTCGTCACATAGCCACGTAGTCAGATCAATTAATTGAAAATAAAAACCGAATCTATCTTCAACAAAATGCCGCTTGAACGCTCTCCGAATGCTTCAGCCAACACAGTTGTTAACCCAACTGGAAATAACTCAATAGGCAGTAACCCAACAGGTAGTAGTCAACCACCTAGCTTGCAAGGACCATTTGGCGGTAGCCAAATGCCATTCGATACTGAGAACCCAACTAGTAGGCAGAGTCCTCTTCTTGATTTCACAAGGCCACCACCAACATTCCCAGTTTCCACAAATAAACCTAAGAATAGCCAGGAAGAATATGCTGCTATGATAACGTCATTGATCAAAGATTCCAACAACACATATAGATCTGAGTTGGAAGAAAGAATAGAAGACAGGATCCAACGGAGCATACAGGCAGGGTTTGAACACATGAAGAAGGAAATAGCTAAGCTAAATTTAATGATTCTGATTTTGATTTACGCTCAGAGGACGGACGAAATCAGAGCAATAAAGAGCCAAACAAAGGCAGACAGTCCAGGGGAAATGCTGCTAAACGTAGTTTAGACTTTTATGATAGTGAACCCCCTTTACGGGATGGTAATAGTGGACATGTAAACCAACAGCAAACAGCAGCATCAGTCGGTAATAAATATCCGATTGTGGTGGACAAATGGAATATCTCCTTCGATGGCAAACCGGAAGGGTTAGACGTGGAGGATTTTATTTTCAGAATCGAACACCTTCAGCGTGTCTACGGGTGCCCGTGGATTGAGGTGATTCGGGACTTCCATCTCCTACTGAAAGGAGATGCAAAAGAGTGGTTTTGGGTACTAATAGCAAACCAAGATATAAACCATTGGACAGATTTAAAAGAAGCTTTGATCCAGCAATATAGATCTAGTCGCAGCCAATATTAGTATATCAGGGATTTAGAAGAAAGGAAGCAAAAATCAGGAGAGTCAATTGATGATTACTTTCATACAATGAAAAGACTTAGGGCGAAGTTAAGATCACCATTGCCAGAACCGGGCATGATAAGGATAGTCAAGAGAAACTTGCGTCCTGAATTGGCCCACATTATATACGCCATGAAGATATACACAATTGATCAACTTAGAGACGAATGTAAGGAGCTTGAAAAAAATTATTTAAAAAAAGAGAAATACTTACTCCCAACAAACAGACTTCCACAGCAAACCCGACGCCAATATCCTGTGAACGAGGTTTATCTGGATGAACAGCTTGGGGATCAAATCAGCAAAGACCTAATAACAGTGGAAGAGGTGAGTCAAAACCGAACAATGGAAAGAAGACAGGTTACACTTATCTGTTGGAACTGTCAAGCCTCCGGGCATACATACTTCGAGTGTCCAGTTCCACAGCGTAATCTCTTCTGCTACAGATGTGGCTGCCCAGGATTTACCAGCCCGACCTGTCCGAAATGTCTGGGAAATGGTCTGAAGGGCGTGCCGAAGTCGGGGGAGACACGCTCTGCTCCTGCTCCCGACCAATAGAAGGGGATCAAATAAGAATTGTGAAAAGAAATGAATTGTTAGAAAATGAGATTATTAATAAAAGTCCAAAAAGGTCAAACTTTTTAAGTTATGAAGAACGACTAGAGAATTATAAGAAAACTAGGGACAGGATATTTGGTGAAGAAAATGAAGGCATTCAAAATACTGGTATGCTGGGTGGTAATCAAAATGGAATGCAAATAGAAAATAGTACTGGTGAAGGTGCATATAGGATCATAAGTAATGCAAAATTGAATAGGATTAGGAAAATTAGGAGTAAGTTTAAAGATAAGAAACATATGTGTAAATTAGTGAAAAGATCCGTTTCGAACTGTTCGGCTATTAAGCTAGATTCATTAGATAATAGAGCATATATAAATTTTAAAATTCAGGATGTCAGTGTAAAGGGACTTTTAGATTCCGGCGCCTCCGTGAGCGTTTTAGGTAAAGATTGCGACCAAATCGTTGAACAATTAGGGGCAAAAGTTAAACCTTTCTTTACGTCCATAGGAACTGCAGGAGGAGATCAGTTCACTATAGTAGGAAAGATTACGGTCATAGTGAAATACGAAGAAGAAGAAAAAGAAATGGACTTCTATCTATGTCCCGATCTGATTCAGTCAGCCTACTTAGGGGTGGATTTCTTTAAAACTTTTAAGATTGCCCCTAGCATATTTGGCGTAGAGGAGATTTGTCAAGAAGTTTTAGAAGGATATCCCGCCCTATTAAATGAAAGTACCGAACATGAATTGACAGAAAAAATGCGTCTAAGGTTGGAGCAGGTCAAAAGTTCCTTTAAATCTTATGAGGAGCATGGTTTGGGTAGGACTCATTTAGAAAAACATAGGATAGATTTAGTCGAAGGTGCTCAGCCCGTTAAAGAGCGTTATTATCCGGTATCTCCAGCGGTACAGAACCTAATTTACGCTGAAGTGGATGAAATGATAAGGCTTGGGGTTATTGAAGAATGTTCCAGTCCATGGAGCAACAGATGTACTCTGGTTAGAAAGCCAGAAAAAAACCGCCTGTGTTTAGATGCCAGGAAATTAAATGAAAGAACTATTAAGGATGCCTACTCAATCCAAAATATTGAGGGTATTCTAAGCAGATTTGAGGACACCTATTTCATAAGTAGTGTGGACCTCAAGTTTGCTTTTTGGCAGATAGAACTAGATCCAAACTCAAGACCCTACACCGCATTCACAGTACCAGGACGGCCTCTTTACCAGTATGTGGTGATGCCGTTCGGTCTGTGTAATGCGGCCCAGAGACTTTGTAGGCTTATGGACAAAGTCATTCCAGAGGAGCAAAAGACAAATATTTTTGTATACCTGGATGACTTACTAGTCATTTCTGCCGACGTTCAATCCCACATGGATCTCCTAGAGAAAGTGGCCCAATGCTTAAAACAAGCCAACCTCACAATAGGGATGAAGAAATCTAAATTTTGGCACAGAGAGTTACACTACCTGGGATTCATAGTAGGGGGTGGGTTAATGAAACCAGATCCTTCCAAAGTTGATGCAATCCGTAAAATACCAGTACCTAGAAACGTAAGAGAGATCAGAAGATCAGTTATTGGAGTAGCAGGTTGGTTGAAAATATAGTAGCTGACACTCTGTCAAGATCAGTGGAAGAAATTCTAACGCCCGAGGACGTGGTAGGGTTCGATACCGTCGAATTTGAGTCAGAAGATTATCTGGAATTGATCAAAGTAGTGCTAGAAAACAAAGAGAAATTTCCCGATATAAGAGTAGAACATAGTTTTGTTTATAAGCGGACGGCTCCACGAGCAGAAATGGAGTTAGATGAATTTGAATGGAAGCTATGGGTGCCTGTAAATTTAACCAACTCATTAATTCAAATGGCTCATGAGCCCGAGGATAAATTCCATGGTGGAATTAAGAAAACGTTGGGTCACCTACGACTAAAATACTACTGGCCGAACATGGCAGTACACGTCCGGAATTTCATAAAGAATTGTAATATATGCAAGGAGTGCAAGAGCTCCAATCAGCATCTGATGCCACAAATAGGGGAAGAAGTCCAGACAGACCGACCATTCCAGAAGCTATATGTGGACTTTCTTGGAAAGTACCCACGGTCCCGGACAGGAAACGCATATGTCTTAGTAGTAATGGACCATCTGACAAAATTCGTGTTCTTAAAACCTATGAAAGAAGCCACCAGTAGGAATGTCATCATGTTTTTAGTTGAGCACGTTTTCCAACAGTTTGGGGTGCCAGAAGTCATACATACAGACAACGGCAAACAGTTTGTATCGAGAGAGTTCCAAAAATTGATTGAGGAGTATAAAATAAGTCATATGAAAACGGCATTTTACTCGCCTCAGTCGAATGCGGCTGAGAGGGTAAACCAAAGCGTCTTAAATGCCATCCGAGCTTACATAGACAATGATCATACCAATTGGGACTTAAATATGGCCAAAATTGAGTTGGCTTTAAGGACCTCGGTTCATGCTGCCACAGGCGTAACGCCATTTTTTGCTCTTTTTGGGCGTAATATGTTTACCTGTGGAAGGGATTATAAACTTGCAAAGAAACTAAAGGCTTTCAGATATAATAAAAGATCCAGAGTTGTTCGTTTTAGTCCTGGTCAAGAAGTATTTAAAAGAAATTTTGTTCTAAGCAAATTTCAGGACAATAGGAACGCGAAATTCTGTAAAAAATTTACAAAATGTCGGATCGCTGAAGTTATCGGCAACAATATGTATCGGCTAGAAACATTAAGAGGAGATCCCCTTGGCGTATATCACGCGAAGGATATTAAACAATAAATGAAGAAAGGCAAAGGACCCATATGATTACTCTTAAGTGCAATAGTTTCATAGGTGCAATATTAGAGTAAGTGGTGTTCTCGTCTGTAATTATTTATTTATATTATTTGCTTTTGTGTGTGTACATTGTTTAGTGTTTCGGCTGTGATAAAGAATTTACATTCATTACCAAAACTGTGATATTTTAACTTCTAGTAGTCTTAAGATGAAGTTTCCATCTTAAGTCTTTTGTGTAGTGCCCGGCTAACTCAAGTTGTGACTGACATTTCTGGGTAGCATACGGCAGTTAGTGGGAATGGAAATAGTGGGTGTAGCCTACGTTGGGCGCATGAACAGAAAGGCTCGGCAGAAACTACTAATGATTCAAATCCTGGTTCAAGAAAGTCATGGTTATCCTGTGCTTGTAGATCAGATAAGTTCTTGATAGCTAATACTTTCACCTACACCATAGAAATGTTTAGGATAGGAATGGTATGCTGTATGAATAATACATCGAACATGACTCAGGAAATATAAAAAGTGCTAGCAGCACAACGTATACAAACGGAACCAAAAAAAAAAAAAAATTAATAATCTTTTTTATGTGATTTTAAGGTATGGAAATTAAGATTGAAGACGATAAATCCAGTGGATTTGAGTAACAGTGGAACTTTTAAACTTTGCGTATATCGCTTTTGGCCCGTCGGGCTCTCCTTTTAGTAAACTGATTTGAAAGAAACCCTTATAATTCAAGAAAATAATATACAGGGTAATAAATCAACTATGGTAGAAGGGAATAACTAGGAATTGAGCAGTGTAGTATACAATACAAAAGGAAGTTTTTTTTAAGCGTAGGATAACATGGTTACCCCTCACACTGGTGTTCCTTCAGGTTTATTTGTAACCCCAGAGTTTTGTTGAGGGGGTTTGAATAAAGAATATTGTTAACCAAAAGGGGGAGGAGCCGTTATGGATTGTGATCCGTTCCACTAAGGTTTAGGTGGAAGTGTGTTCATGGAGAGGGTCTAGAATATGGTAATGACTGTCTAAGCCGGGGGTCCGGGAATGGTCATTACAAGGTTTCAACAAGAACACCCAAAGAGAAAAGCCGGATCTAGACTTCAGTGGCCCTTGTCCACATACAGGTCCTTGGTCACAGAATGTTGAGGGTGCACACTTGAGATTAAGTAATAAACGTAGTGTGCATTTACGGGTATAGCAAAAGATTCAAGAAAGTGGAGTTTTCGATGATCATATTGTTTACATGATGGTGCAAGGCATTTACACTGAGGGAGATTTGATTCACTGCAAGAGGCATATTTATCTTCCCCTCCGTACCCTCAAATTGTTGGCATGTATAGAAATTGCCGGCAAAGGGTGACTTCTCGGCCGTCAATCTCGTTTGGCCCAGTTTATAGAATGTGTAATACCACCATAGTAGAGGGATTATGGTCGCAGGATGAGCAAAATAGACGACGAGTTCGGTTATTACCTTTCATGCCTTTCCATGCTGTCTCCCGGCTTGGCCCCCTTTTGCTTTTTAGCATTTTTTTATTCTGTTTGCTTCGTTTTTATGTTTTTGTTTTGCGGAAATTGTTTAATATGTCTTGATACCACCAGTGCCAGGTGGTGGTATGAAAACAGCTGGTTGTGGAACTTATTTGTTTGACAAGTCAGGGTTGGAAATTGTGATTCGTAATTTCAGAGTTGTATGGAAGAGCGTACGTTAAGAGAATTTACGCATGGTTTAATAAAAAAGGTTAGCCAAAGCTTTCTGTCAATTTAAATTTTTTCTTTCGACTATTCCTAAAACGTCAAAACAATATACACAATATGTGTATGTGTGTGTGCTGTTTGAATAATATGCCAAACAATTTAAAAAACAATCCAATTCAATGGTTTTTAAGTTTGTTTTTAGAACATTTGTATGGAAGAAATTCGTCAGCTTTGCATTGAAACAAACATTTTATCATATCCACAACTCGATTATGTGGAGAAACCTTGACACTTCATTCATTTTTCGCGTTTTTTATAAAATGCTCAAAAATGGTATTGTAAACAAACCCACTTGTTGCTTTTGTGTTTACTAATATTGACGTTTTAGGAATTAAGGAAAAACAAGGGTTCTATAGATTGTTTTCATTTAAATCTACCTCTTTACTTATACCATGAATTTACGCACTCATAAATTGAGCGACGTAATGAAATATTCAAGGCCATGCGTGCGTTGAACCGTGACCGCTGTTCAAGCATGGACAATTTGTTGGTAGGTGAGAAGAGTTTGGTGAAGGTATCTGAGGAGGAATTGCATTGGTAATGAGCAACGAATAAACGTTGAATGTGCAAGGGGTTCTTTGACTATGGTGGCAAATGCTGGCGTTTGAATAGTCAATCGTGGTTGAATAAGCCGAAAGTGTTAAGCATTTATGAACACAGATTTAAAAGTTTAGTTTTTGGAATAAGTAAAAGTTAGCTGCTCTGTGAAAAGTTACAACAGCCACGGCGGAAAAGCCAGCTATAAATAAGCGGAGCTATCCAGCTATTTTAGTGGACGCTTTATAGTCCTAACATTTTCATTTGTTTTAAATTTTTGGTGTGCACGAAGATAATGGTTGGTTGGTTGGTTTACGTGGTGGCTACACTTTATAGCCTCAATTAGTATGTAAGGAATACCGTTTTGAAAACCACACCACTCGTTCAAGGATTGTTATTTCGTAGTATAAAATTGACAGTTAAATCCAGCCTGATGAGTTGAGAAATCGTAGAAGGTCTCCCGGACCTACTTCGGCTATCTCGGCGATATTATGAAGGAACGGCTGTCCTATAGTTTTAAGTCGTCGTTGCATTAGTGCAGGGCAGGAACAGAGGAGGTGCTCAACAGTTTCCTCCTCTTCTTCATCTCCGCAGCTGCGACAGTGGTCGTTGTGTGGTATATTTAAGCGCATTGCGTGGTTACCGATAGCCCAGTGACCGGTTAACACTGCAATAAGTCTTGCCAAGTTCCGCCGATTTTGGCTGATTAGGAACTTTGTGCGTTTGGCGTTGTATTGAGGCCATGTAGATTTTGATATTCGGCATGTTTCCGTTTTGTCCCATCTACTCTCAGCCAATGATAGATAGTATTTGAAGATATCCCCTTTAACTACTCCCATTGGTGTTGCGACTGACGCCTTTGGGAGTTCGTTAGAGGCGGATCCTGCTCTGGCTAGTTCGTCCGCTTTTTCGTTCCCATCCAGTCCCTTATGGCCTGGGATCCAGGTGAGAGTTACTCTTGACAGACGCCCTAGTTTAGCAAGTTCTTCTTTACAATCTTTCACTAGCTTCGATGTGGCAGAGTTTGATTTTATTGCAAGGAGTGCCTATCGAGTTTGGTGTGTGGAGTTGTAAGAGAATAAAACAAGCTTCCTTTGTGGCCAGTATCTCCGCCTTAAAAACACTGCAGTCGTCAGGTAGCTTTATGGATGTAGATATATTTGCATCATATGAGAAGACACCAGAGCCGACTCCACATTTCATCTTGGAACCATCTGTGTATACATTGATGTCATGACCTGTCATTGGTGATCCATTATTCCATTCTTTCCTGCTTGGAAATTTGACTTCAAAAGGCTGATCAAAAGTCATTGTAGGAGCGCAGTAATCAGCAGTAGTTGCTATTTCTTTTGGTAGTTTGTGAAGCACGAACGCATGTCCGTAGGCTCTATCGCTCCATATTCCTAGAGCCCGCAGCCTTGCCGCATTACATGTTGCAGTTGCTTTGATGTGTATGTCTATTGGCAGAATGTGCATCATAACATTGAGGGCTTCAGCCGGACAAGTCCGAATTGCCCCCGTCACCCCGATGCATGCTGATCTTTGTATGCTATATAGTTTTTTCTGCGTAGTTTTCTTTTCCACTGCTGGCCACCATACTAGTGCTCCATTTCTACACCATAGAAATGTTTAGGATAGGAATGGTATGCTGTATGAATAATACATCGAACATGACTCAGGAAATATAAAAAGTGCTAGCAGCACAACGTATACAAACGGAACCAAAAAAAAAATTCAATAATCTTTTTTATGTGATTTTAAGGTATGGAAATTAAGATTGAAGACGATAAATCCAGTGGATTTGAGTAACAGTGGAACTTTTAAACTTTGCGTATATCGCTTTTGGCCCGTCGGGCTCTCGTTTTAGTAAACTGATTTGAAAGAAACCCGTATAATTCAAGAAAATAATATACAGGGTAATAAATCAACTATGGTAGAAGGGAATAACTAGGAATTGAGCAGTGTAGTATACAATACAAAAGGATGTTTTTTTTAAGCGTAAGATAACATGGTGGTCAGGTTTATTTGTAACCCCAGAGTTTTGTTGAGGGGGTTTGAATAAAGAATATTGTTAACCAAAAGGGGGAGGAGCCGTTATGGATTGTGATCCGTTCCACTAAGGTTTAGGTGGAAGTGTGTTCATGGAGAGGGTCTAGAATATGGTAATGACTGTCTAAGCCGGGGGTCCGGGAATGGTCATTACAAGGTTTCAACAAGAACACCCAAAGAGAAAAGCCGGATCTAGACTTCAGTGGCCCTTGTCCACATACAGGTCCTTGGTCACAGAATGTTGAGGGTGCACACTTGAGATTAAGTAATAAACGTAGTGTGCATTTACGGGTATAGCAAAAGATTCAAGAAAGTGGAGTTTTCGATGATCATATTGTTTACATGATGGTGCAAGGCATTTACACTGAGGGAGATTTGATTCACTGCAAGAGGCATATTTATCTTCGATTGTAGTCGCACCCGAAGGTAGAAGGCCTGGTGTGACGACCAACAACAAGATGGCTGTAACAAAAGCCATAATTATACGCCCCTCCGTACCCTCAAATTGTTGGCATGTATAGAAATTGCCGGCAAAGGGTGACTTCTCGGCCGTCAATCTCGTTTGGCCCAGTTTATAGAATGTGTAATACCACCATAGTAGAGGGATTATGGTCGCAGGATGAGCAAAATAGACGACGAGTTCGGTTATTACCTTTCATGCCTTTCCATGCTGTCTCCCGGCTTGGCCCCCAAACATGCGAATAGAAGAGATAATAAATGGGATGTTGTATTCTGGCCAGTTTCCTTGGTGTAGGAGATTGCCGATGCAAGGAACAGCTCAGAGTAGTCCTGACGATGAGGAGAACATTTTCTCCATATTTTTTCTTTTGCTTTTTAGCATTTTTTTATTCTGTTTGCTTCGTTTTTATGTTTTTGTTTTGCGGAAATTATTTAATATGTCTTGATACCACCAGTGCCAGGTGGTGGTATGAAAACAGCTGGTTGTGGAACTTATTTGTTTGACAAGTCAGGGTTGGAAATTGTGATTCGTAATTTCAGAGTTGTATGGAAGAGCGTACGTTAAGAGAATTTACGCACTCATAAATTGAGCGACGTAATGAAATATTCAAGGCCATGCGTGCGTTGAACCGTGACCGCTGTTCAAGCATGGACAATTTGTTGGTAGGTGAGAGGATTTTGGTGAAGGTATCTGAGGAGGAATTGCATTGGTAATGAGCAACGAATAAACGTTGAATGTGCAAGGGGTTCTTTGACTATGGTGGCAAATGCTGGCGTTTGAATAGTCAATCGTGGTTGAATAAGCCGAAAGTGTTAAGCATTTATGAACACAGATTTAAAAGTTTAGTTTTTGGAATAAGTAAAAGTTAGCTGCTCTGTGAAAAGTTACAACAGCCACGGCGGAAAAGCCAGCTATAAATAAGCGGAGCTATCCAGCTATTTTAGTGGACGCTTTATAGTCCTAACATTTTCATTTGTTTTAAATTTTTGGTGTGCACGAAGATAATGGTTGGTTGGTTGGTTTACGTGGTGGCTACACTTTATAGCCTCAATTAGTATGTAAGGAATACCGTTTTGAAAACCACACCACTCGTTCAAGGATTGTTATTTCGTAGTATAAAATTGACAGTTAAATCCAGCCTGATGAGTTGAGAAATCGTAGAAGGTCTCCCGGACCTACTTCGGCTATCTCGGCGATATTATGAAGGAACGGCTGTCCTATAGCTTTAAGTCGTCGTTGCATTAGTGCAGGGCAGGAACAGAGGAGGTGCTCAACAGTTTCCTCCTCTTCTTCATCTCCGCAGCTGCGACAGTGGTCGTTGTGTGGTATATTTAAGCGCATTGCGTGGTTACCGATAGCCCAGTGACCGGTTAACACTGCAATAAGTCTTGCCAAGTTCCGTCGATTTTGGCTGATTAGGAACTTTGTGCGTTTGGCGTTGTATTGAGGCCATGTAGATTTTGATATTCGGCATGTTTCCGTTTTGTCCCATCTACTCTCAGCCAATGATAGATAGTATTTGAAGATATCCCCTTTAACTACTCCCATTGGTGTTGCGACTGACGCCTTTGGGAGTTCGTTAGAGGCGGATCCTGCTCTGGCTAGTTCGTCCGCTTTTTCGTTCCCATCCAGTCCCTTATGGCCTGGGATCCAGGTGAGAGTTACTCTTGACAGACGCCCTAGTTTAGCAAGTTCTTCTTTACAATCTTTCACTAGCTTCGATGTGGCAGAGTTTGATTTTATTGCAAGGAGTGCCGCTTGACTGTCGACAAAAATTCCTATCGAGTTTGGTGTGTGGAGTTGTAAGAGAATAAAACAAGCTTCCTTTGTGGCCAGTATCTCCGCCTTAAAAACACTGCAGTCGTCAGGTAGCTTTATGGATGTAGATATATTTGCATCATATGAGAAGACACCAGAGCCGACTCCACATTTCATCTTGGAACCATCTGTGTATACATTGATGTCATGACCTGTCATTGGTGATCCATTATTCCATTCTTTCCTGCTTGGAAATTTGTCTTCAAAAGGCTGATCAAAAGTCATTGTAGGAGCGCAGTAATCAGCAGTAGTTGCTATTTCTTTTGGTAGTTTGTGAAGCACGAACGCATGTCCGTAGGCTCTATCGCTCCATATTCCTAGACCCCGCAGCCTTGCCGCATTACATGTTGCAGTTGCTTTGATGTGTATGTCTATTGGCAGAATGTGCATCATAACATTGAGGGCTTCAGCCGGACAAGTCCGAATTGCCCCCGTCACCCCGATGCATGCTGATCTTTGTATGCTATATAGTTTTTTCTGCGTAGTTTTCTTTTCCAATGCTGGCCACCATACTAGTGCTCCATATGTGAGAATTGGTCTTATTATACTGGTGTACATCCATAACACCATTTTAGGTTTAAGGCCCCAACGGCTCCCAAACATTTTGCGACACCTGTAGTATGCAACGGTTGCTTTGTGAGCACGATGTTCCATGTTACGTATCCATGATAGCTTTGAATCTAGGATGACGCCTAGGTACTTGGCGTGATCTGATAGGGGTATTTCTTGACCTCTTAGTCGTGGTAGATTAGGTATTGAATATTTGGTCTTTGTGGTGAATAGTACCATCTCAGTTTTCCCTGGATTCACACCCAGTCCACAGCTTGTGGCCCAAGTATCTAGTGATTTCAGGGCCCCGTTCATGATGTCACTTATCACGGATGGGAACAAACCAGAGACGAGTATTACCACATCGTCCGCATAAGCAACCACCTTAATCCCCATATGGTCAAGTTTGATAAGGATTTCGTTAATGACAAGGAGCCAAAGCAGTGGGGATATAACTCCTCCCTGTGGAGTTCCTCTGTTTACGTGCTTTGACAGCGTACTGTTTCCTAGTGAGGCGGTAATAACTCTACTTTGCAGCATGGTGGTTATCCAGCTACTGATGAATGATTCCACGCCAAAGTTATCTAGAGCTTGTTTTATTGCTGTTGTACTGACATTATTGAAGGCACCTTCTATATCAAGAAAAGCAGCCAAGGTGTATTGTTTATGTTCTAAGGATTTTTCGATAGTCCTAACGACTTCGTGTAGGGCTGTATCTGTCGAGCGTCCCTTTATGTAGGCGTGTTGACTGGAAGATATGTTGTTTGAGTTATCCATCTTTTCTCGAATATGCACGTCGATGAGTCTTTCGAGCGTCTTAAGTAGAAATGATGAAAGGCTTATGGGTCTGAATTCTTTAGCATTTTCATGACTACGTTTTCCTGCTTTGGGTATGAAGACAACTTTGACATGTCTCCAACTCGCAGCAACGTAGTTAAGGGATATACATCTACTATAAATGTACACTAGCCAAGGGTTTATTATGGTCTCCGTACTTTGCAGCATTTTTGGTATGATACCATCTGGCCCCGGAGATTTGTAGGGAGAGAAGCTGTTAATAGCCCATGTAACTTTACTCGGACTTATTATCTTATTGACTTCAGTATCGTTTATGTCTGTATTAGTATTGGATTGCACTTCGCTGGTTCTATCAGAGCAACCAGGGAAATGCGTCGTAAGCAGAATTTCAAGAGATTCGGCTGAGTTATCAGACCATGTGCCGTTGTTTCTCTTTATATATGTGGGATTCGAGTGTCCTTTTGCCATAACTTTGCTTAGTCTGGCTGTATCTTTGGTGCTGTCTAGTGCTCCGCAAAATTCAATCCACGATTGCTTTTTCGCTCTGGCTATGGCCTTTTTGTACTCCTTTAGCTTATCCTTGTATGGCTGCCAGGATCCGCTTTGGTAGCTGTCGTTGAAAGCTTTCCGTGACTGTTTACGCAGTTTAGAGAGCTCGGATGTCCACCATGGTGGATAGTGCTTTTTCGAGCGCGTCCTAGGACATGATACTTTAAAAGCTGTATCTAGAGATTTCTCCAAAATAGATACAGCTTTATCTATACCCGCCGTAGTATCGCTTTTGTGTGGCATGCTGGGTAATTTGTCCCGCAAAACCCTATTGAACTTCTCCCAGTTCGTTCTTTTCGGGTTGCGAAAGCATTTAATTGACGTTGCTTTTTCTGATATATTGAAAAGTATCCAATTGTGATCTGAGAACGATTTTTTATCGGATACTATCCAGTTTGCTATTTCTAGATGACGTTTATCGGATACCAGTGTGAGGTCAATGACCTCCTGCCACCCACTAAAGTTATCCGAGCTTGGAAATACAAAAGTTGGGTTAGTACCTCTATTACATATGGTACGATTGTTAGTATTAATGAAGTCTAGAACTGACTCACCTCTGTCGTTCGTTTCTGTGCTGCCCCATAGGGAATGCCTTGCGTTTGCATCGCAGCCAATGATGATGGTGTTGAGTGGATGTATGGCCTCCATGGCGCTCCAGACCTCGCTTGGTGGGGCTTCTCTTGAGTGGGCCATGTAGCATGAGGCAATAAAGAACTGCTTGCCATTGTCCAGTTCCACTTTTGCAACGGTGAAGTCCGCTGTACTATACTCTGGACATAAAAATGCGTTTATTTTATTTTTAACAATTAGACATGATCTAGGCTTACCGTTATCCTTCATGTATAATGTTTTATATCCTCTGCTATTAAGACCCTTTACTTCGTTTTCGTAAACGTAGGGTTCTTGGATGATGCCTATGTCAAGATCCTCCTCTACTAGAAGGATCCGCAGGTTATCTGAAGCGACTCTAGAGTGCTTCAGATTGATCTGCACGACCTTGAGCATCATCTTATTGTGGGGATGATGTTGATGGCCCCTCTAGTTGCATATTATCTAGCAGCTTTCCGGCATCGTCGATGTCATCTGCATCGTCTTCTCCGTTCGGGCCATGCGATCTTAGTATCTTTACTTTGGCTTCCCTCACGCCAAAGAACAGTTTGTTGCCGAGTCTCTCTAGTGCCTCCACTCCGGCCTCTGTTATAGAGAGAACCAAACTCATGCTGTTATTATTCGGGGGTTCAGTGGCGATTACGGACCAGTCGTCCATTGGAACATCCTTGTTCATCCTCGCCAGACCTTGTAGTAGTTTCGGGCCGTCACAATCTATCTTGGGCAGCCAAACTCTGGCACGAGGTCTTATTGGGATTTCTTGGGCTGGGATCAACCGCAGGCTGATGTCTTCCCATGCACCGCTGATCTTAGCCATGCATTTTTCCAAGAATCCCTTTGAGAACTCGTCCATGCATTTGATTACCCTGTAGCCACGATGAACCTCGCTTGAGTCGAAATGAGGCACGGGAGAATCTTCGTTTGTGAAAACATGTTCCATAACTTGTTCTGACAATTTAGTTTCTACCATGCCCCATTCCGCAGTGGTGATAGGGGACAGCTTTCCCTTCTTGTCGTTAGCCACGGCAGCCATCAGGTCGTCCTTAACGACTTCATTGAAGGGACGTTTTGTTGTTGAAGAGGCAGTAGTGTTGTGTTTTTTCCTCTTGGCGGGCTTATTGTCCTCAGTCCGGGAGCGCTCACGTTTGGAGGATGTTGGGCGATCGTCGTTTCTAGAGGTTTTGGCTTCCTCGTATTCCTCGACGATTTTAGTGTATTTTATTTTGTCCAGCTCATCCCGTTCGTGGGCCGTACCATTTGCAGCATTCTTGGCGATCTTGCCGAGAATGAATTTTGCCTTCTGGTATAGGGCCTTTTGAACGTCTGCTGGACTTTTCTTTTTCTTATTGGTTTGTGTAGTTTTACCATCCTCAGAGACGGTCAGAGTTGCTGTTTTTGTGGTTGTCTGATGAAGTGTGTCAGAACCGACAACACTTAGTTGGCTAGCTACCAGCTTCTGGCTGGATGCTAAAAGGTCATCCTTTTGCCAGACTGCAACCGAGGAGTTTTGTTTTTATTTTCTAATGTATTTTTCTCCATATGTTGTTCCCACGAGTGTGCCGTAAGGGGATGGACCATCGTACGCAGTGTCGGCTTGCGCAGACTAGGCTACTAATAAGTACAACTCGACCCGTGCCCTGGCGCCGAGGATTGCTAGCGACCAGACACCTTTAGACACTTGTCGGCCATTCAGATCCTTAGCACAACTCCCACTACCTTGATCTTAAAAGTGTATATATATGTCACTCGTCCCAAAGGTGATCTGTGGAGCAAAATCAGTTCACCTCCTGGGCTCGTGACAATTCCCTCCTCCTTTTGCAACCGGGCTTGGGACCGTCTTTGGCGGAGTTGCACGAAGATAATATAATCAAAATTGATGCTATGAATTAACACAAAAACCTCCCGAATTCAAATTTTGAAAATTGCGTTGACGAAGTGATTTATGTTAGCGTAACGTTACGCTTCACGCCCGGCATTTGGGGAAGCAACTAGATCTGTGTGTACAGTAGCCTATTGAAAAAGTGGAACTCGAAGAGAGGCACATTGAAAGACCTTCCACAGTCCACTTGGAAGCTACTGCGAGAGCGTGTAGTGGAACTTAATTCCGGAGAAACAGCTAAGTCATAGCATATCCTAAGGAGCTAACCTAAAATTGTGTTTGTCTGTGTGTGTCCAATTTTTGTTTTCTGTTAGTTTTAAGGTTAAAAATAATTTTTAATTTAAAAATTTTGTTATTGTAAAGGATCTATCCTGCGCCGGTAATAGTCCAGTAGGAATTCGGTCTTCCTAGTTCCTAGCTCTGACTGGTTAGCAATTTCTTGGCTAGGACAACCGTTAACAGAAAGAATAGCAAAGGCTAGGTCCTCGTAAAGTTTTAGGATTTTGCTTGAATTCTGTAGGAGAAAGAAATCTATAGGGAAATAAGAAAGGATAAGATTTCAAGTTGGATTTCTTTTATATTTTTATTTAATTTTTAAAACATATTTCTTTAATGTTATCAATGTTAGAGATCACATATATCCGAGAAGATCTGAAAAGAAAGAATGTTTAAATTGTAATAAATGTTAAGTTAAGAATTGGATATGTCTGGTTAGTTTGTTTTGAGGGAAGGGGAGAAAGGATAAGGAGGGGTATGTCAGGTAGGTAAAGTTTATATACCTCGTTGGTGTGCATTTCATTGGGGTTCTGATGAACGTAAGGTTGGGTGGGTAACGATGGGGACCAGGGTTATGGATCCCCAAAAGAAGTTGGTTGTTGGTTCATGTTGGTTAAGAGTGTGTAGTCCATATTAATTCAATGTTTTTGTACTCGTTATGCCCTCAAGTGTCACTGGGTTAAGGAACCACGGCCCATTTAGAATTTAGCCGGGCAGGCACAAGTTTGAAGGAGGAAACATAACAACATTCATATTTCTGGTTGGGCTAGATTAATATTTATAGCCTAAAACACTTAAAGATGTTATTAAAATATTAAGAGAGCTAGTGAACCTATCTATCATATTAAAAGAAAATGTTGCTGTTGGAAAACTGACCGATTAAATATTTTCCAATATTACACGAAGTTCCCCAACAGCACAACCATTACTAAATCATGTACAAATAATTTGTACATTTATATATTTTTATTCCATTCATAAAGAATAAATTGGTATTGATTTAAAACAAAACGTCCTTCATTTAGGCAAAGAAAATCTTATGTTGTGTGTAGAAATTTTCATTGCGAAAAAAGCCTTGTGTGTATTTCTTTTATTTATTTCCATGCAAAACAAGGCACATTGAATAGGTAATAGATTTGACATATTGAAATATGTGGAATTTGTAATGTTTTTGTAGAAATCGTCATTTTCAAACAGCTATTCCATGTACCTTGATCCCAAACACAAACAAAACTCATCACATTACGAAGACGTCACTTAACACAGACGACGGCATAACTTTATGCATTTTTGAACGACATGTTGAACTAGATTCTTAATCGTTCGTTCGTTGATCGTATGGCACTGGCTGATTATAGCTCAGTGAACTATTAAACTACAATGAACTATATCGACTGATCTAGTTAATACGCTCTTTTCAATGAATCGTTCAATTGAACTAGTTCGTTCATGAACTATACAACTCTAATCGAAAGCCTTCGATAGGTCAAGAGCCACCATGACTGTTCGGTCGCACGGCCTTTTCTGGTTTAATCCTCTACTGATATGTGTGGATATGGCATCTAATGCTGTTGTAGTACTATGCATTTTCCGAAATCCATGTTGATGTTGGGCAACTGGAAAACACCTTCTCATCGTGGGGAGGAATAGTGCCTCTAGGATCTTTGCTACTGGCGAAAGGAGCGAAATCGGCCTGTACGATTCAGCTCTGCTGGCATCCTTGCCAGGCTTCAGTAACGGGACCACCCTGCCAACTTTCCAGGCTTCTGGTATGATATGCGTGGCTAACGATAGGTTGAGGACACTTGTTAAATACTCAACTCCAGTTTCATCCAGTTGTTTAAGCATTACCATCGATATTCGGTGTTGGCCCAACGCTTTAGATGATTTCGCGTTTCGAATGGCATCTGCAACATCGCTCATCGTAAATTGTGGTGGTACCTCCGCGGCTGGAAGGTCTCTTCTTATACGGCGTAGCACACTTGTCTTCGCCCTATCACTCTCTGGGTGCTCTAATAACACGCGCACCCCTTTGGGTCAGTTACTGTCACGCCATTGAAAGTAACTGCTGTTTTGTCATCCTTCTTCGAGAGTGATTTAACCGTTGCTCACAATGTACTTAATCCTGCGCCAATGTTGCATTGCTTCGGGTGGTCTAGCCATTTTTCCGCTTATGTTCACCTACTAACCTGATTGCCAGGATACTTCAAGAGTAAGCTCATCACGCTCATTTGCTAGTCCCGTCGCATCTGCTGGGAAATTTGGTCTTATTTCGGGTATTCGACCAGCAGGTATGTATCGAGCGCCTGCTGCAGTGATGATGTCCCGGAAAGTTTTCTCAGCTACCCGAGGATCTGAGGGAGTGGGCAATTCTCTGAAGCGGTGATTGGTAAATTCTCTGAACTCTTGCCAATCAGCTTTCCCATGTTTCAGGAAAGTACGGCGTTCAGAGGTTATGAAATCGGTTGGTCTGTTTACGGATATGGTGGTAGGGAGATGGTCTGAGCTAAGGGAAATGACGGATTGCCAGGATACGTCATTTATCAGACCTCGTGACACAATGGGGATATCTGGCGAGCTGTGGCAGTCTCCTCTAATCCTCGTAGGAGCGTCTTCATTCACCGTGCAAAACGTGGAGCTATCTATTTGCTCAGCCAGTGCTGTACCCCTCTGGTCATTACCTAGGACGGAATGCCAAAGCTCGTGATGAGCATTGAAGTCCCCTAGCACCAGACGGTTACTGCCCTCGAAGCGAACTAATATCGGGCACAGCTATATCGCCGTGCACAGCTATTCATCGGCGGTATGTACACATTAAGCATCTCTACCTCGGCAGTACCACACTTTACTGCTACCCCCATACATTCCATGCATGGGTGACTAGAGAAAAGCTCAAGCGAGATAGGTCTGTACTGGACAGACTGTATCAGGAAGGCAAGTCCTTCTCCTAAGCTTCTTGTGTGATTGTGCAAAACGTTGTAACCATCACAACGCAAGCTACAGGTGGCGGTGAGTTTTCTGTTGTTGTTGGGGAGACTGCGGGGGCGTCTCGTATTCCGACGACGAAGAATTACGTGCCACTCGTACACGTATTGATGGCTTGAATAGTTACTCTCGAGAATTAAAAACTACAAATGCTGCGTTAAATTCCCGCTATTGTGATTTGGAAAAATTGCTCGCCAATGAACGAAGACGTCATGCTTCTGATATTGCCAAAGTGGAGACTGAATTACAACGATGCCGTGATGCAATGTCACAACAACTGCACGAATTTCAAGGATCATTGGATTTCGAAGTTGCTGCCTACGAGAAACTAGAGTGGCAGTGAAAAGGATGACATCGGCATTTCGGAATGCGAAGAGAAGGCTAAATGTTTGAAGGTGCCCAATAAGAGTACCAATGAAGTGCAAATCGACGACAGGCAAACAAAAATAATGATGAAGCCACGAAAATGGAAAAGTGGAGAAAACCTAAAGACAACGCTGTTTAATGCCAATAAAAAAGAAGTTGCAGGCGCAGATCGTGTCAAGCATACAATTATATACCATGTGTCAAGTCGTCGTATAATTAATGAAAAACGTTTTAGTGGGGAGGGAAAGGAAGTCCTCATCCTAGCTAGTTGCTGAAGGTGTTGGGTGCCATCACCTAGAATTAAGCCGTTATAATTCTTTAAATTTGTATTTATTAATTTAGAAACTGAATAATTCCTTCAGCAAAAAAGGAAAAATATTATAGTATGTTTATAATTATGATAATATTCCTATTTCGTAAAAAATAACATACATACATACATTCCCGCAAGGGTATCTTCGGGAGAGTATAACAGTAACGACCCCGCGGACCCTAGTTTTGGCTGGTGTGGAGAGCGTACCAAAATGGTGCAAGTGCTCTGTGAAACCCTGTGTCGGGGCGTGTGAATACCGCCCAAAAAAAAGATTTTCAACCATAGTGGCATTCCTCAAGAGAGGCTTTGAAAGGAGGTGAAGACTCGGTGGTTTCCCTAGTCAAACACCATACACTAAAGAAAATTAAACCCGCTGAAAGGCATCAAGATCAAGCCAGCACGATCTTGATTATGGCATTACTGGACTACGATTTGGAATTGATTAACCCTGGGCTGACGGCTGTGGTATTCTGGAACCTGAGTATGTCGGGGTGAAACCTTACAGAAATGGCTTCCAGGCTAATGCCACAGTCGCCTCCGTCCCGTTAAAACCTGGCAAGTCTTAAGGTACGTTCAATGCTCGTCCCATTAAGTTGGCAGTGTAGGTTCGGATGCACATTCCCGATTAACACGGATCTGGCTCTGAACGGGAGACCTCATAAGGGTCTCCCTTCAACTCTCGCATGGACCTAGAAATAGGGACCCATGGGATCTTCACGTGACTGTACATTTTACGACCGGATATAGCGGATTTGAGTTGGGACCAAGAAACACAAACATGGCAGAAACACAAAGAGTAAACATTGGAGTCGATGAAACCCCACTGGGAAGCTGATCCGAGTTGAGAGCGGAAAATATATTACCTAAAGGAAGTATAGATTCCCCATTTTAAAGAAGTATGAAAACGATAAAATCGTCGTGTCGCAGTAATGAAAATGGACAAGAGCCAAAAAATAAATCGCCTTTGTATGAAAATATGAGAAAACTTTTATCAAAAATAACGCAGTTGGTCGATTTTGTAAAATCAAAGTCAAACATCCGTTAAGATATCACCTCAATGACCCGAGAACGACAGGCTTTATTTCTTAAAGTTGCCGATGATTGGAGTAAAGTACCTGCAAAGTGCCACATTACTCGGATAGAGAACGAGGAGACCCAAACGGAAGTTTTGATAAAGCCACAAAACCTTGGAACTCCAATTACTCCAGCGTTCAAAAGAGGGTCAAAAACACAGAGCCCAAAGGAAAACATATCAAAAGAAGAAGCCGTTCAAAAGAAAAAGGAGGAGCAAACAAGGGAAGTTATCCCTGAAGTTGGCCACAAAAATATTGGAGACCAGGTTACCGAAGCAACAGAACCTACCTGGAGAAAAGTACTTCCGAAAGCTAAGCGGAGAATGAAACCCAGCAAACCGGATTTGGTGATAATAAAACAAGTAGGAAAAGCGTTAAGTTCGGTCCGGCCCAACTTTTTATACCATCCACCACAAATTTCAGCCATTTCGGTGGATTAATGTGGCCACAAGCTTCAAAATACCGAAAATCGGAAGGTACCGTTCTATGGGGGCTATATGATGGCTTGGACCTATACCTACAAATTTCTGGGGGAAGTTTTATACCCCAACAAAGACTATATACCAAATTTCAGCCATCTCGGTGTGATAATGAGGCCAAAACATTCAAAATACCGAAAATCGGGTGATATCGTCCAATGGGGCCTATACCAAAACGTGGAACTATATAAACATTATATGGCAGAAATGTTTCTTAGCCTCTGGAAACACAAAATACAAAGTTACAACCGATTATTTTGTCGAATGGGACGAATACATTCAAAATATATTAAAATGACGCGTACTTTATATGGGGCGTTATATGGGGTCTATACCAAAAAGTGGACCTATATAAACCAACTTTGGTAGGAATGTTTTTTGGCCTTTGGCGACACAAAATACCAAATTACAACCAATTCAGTGGTAAAATAGGACAAATATCTTAAAAATTGCTTATGGGGGCTATATGAAAGCGTGGACCTACATAGCCCGCTTTCAATACCAAAAGTCCTACGTACATATTGTAATGGGGAAAGTCGCCGTCCTCTCGTTTTCCCCTACACATATAATTATCACCCTATTGGAATATTTTTTTTCTTTTCTATTATGACGCCATGAAAGGTTTTTTTGTTGATATGTCCAGCATTGCGGTACACTTGTTTTGTTGTTTTTTTTTTTTTCTTAAATATATGTTTACATACACTAAGCTTCAGATCTTTGAATTCGCCTCATTTTGGGACGAAAGGCTTAGGCAGAGTAGTGCTGTACAGTTGGGTACAAGAAAGGGGTAAGTAACGTAGGTAAAGTGACAAACAAGGTACCGTTGAGCCGACGCCGGTAGCCAATAGGCAGCGATCATTCAACCTGGAAGAGAGAGAGAGAGAGCGCATTGAAGTCGTGAATTCGCCGCACCAGAACACCGAGATCACAACAGATGTGATGAGTGGAAATGGAGTCAGTTGAGAAAGAGCGGTCGTTGGGTGATGATCACCAAGTCGAGGGCGGATGAAAAAAAGTTCCAAATATAACGCGAAGTGTGCAAGGATACCGTATCGGGCTCCACAATTTATCGACGGGGTGTGCACGTGATCGAAAATAAATAAATAAATAATAGAGGGCCGCACGGTCTCCTATATAATTAAGACTTGTGAACTTCGGGGAGGGCCGAACGGTCTCCTAAATTTTTAATTGCGTTAAACTCCGTGGAGGGCCGCACGGTCTCCGGTATTATTAAAACTTGTGAAGCTTCGGGGAGGGCCGTACGGTCTCCAATACTATAACTTGTGTAGAACTTTCAGAGGGCCGAACGGTCTCCGATATTAATACTTGTGTAGAACTTTACGGAGGGCCGAACGGTCTCCGCTATTACTACTCGTGTTGAACTTCAGGGAGGGCCGAACGGTCTCCGCTATTGCTACTCGTGTTAAACCTCAAGGAGGGCCGAACGGTCTCGAATACTATAACTTGTGTAGAAATTTACGGAGGGCCGATCGGTCTCCAATATTAATACTTGTGTTAAATTTCAGGGAAGGCCGAACGGTCTCCGCTATTACTACTAGTGTTGAACTCCAGGGAGGGCCGAACGGTCTCCAATATTATTCCTCTTGTTAGACTTTAGGGAGGGCCGAACGGTCTCCAATATTATTAATCGTGTTGAACTCCAGGGAGGGCCGAACGGTCTCCAATATTATTCCTCTCGTTAGACTTCAGGGAGGGCCGAACGGTCTCCAATATTATTAATCGTGTTAAACTTCAGGGAGGGCCGAACGGTCTCCAATATTATTCCTCTTGTTAAACTTCAGGGAGCGCCGAACGGTCTCCAATATTATACCTCTTCTTAAACTTCAGGGAGGGCCGAACGGTCTCCAACATTATTCCTCTTGTTAAACTTCAGGGAGGGCCGAACGGTCTCCAATATTATTAATCGTGTTGAACTTCAGGGAGGGCCGAACGGTCTCCAATATTATTCCTCTTGTTAAACTTCAGGGAGGGCCGAACGGTCTCCAATATTATTACACGTGTTAACTCCAGGGAGGGCCGAACGGTCTCCTATATTATCAATAGCGTGAACTTCGAGGAGGGCTGAACGGTCTCCTTTATTACCACCCGTTTCGAATTCCAGGGAGGGCCGAACGGTCTCCTAAATCATTAAAAGCGTTAAACTCCAAGGAGGGCCGAACGGTCTCCAATACTATTGTCTGTATTAACCCTTAACCGGTATATTCGAGGGCCGACTGGCCCCACGCACTACAGTTGATTTCACCTGTCAGAGAGCTGGCAGGTCTTGTGCGTTAACCAGCGTATTCAAGAGCGGACTAATCCAGCAGCGTTCTGAGGGATCAGAAGGTGGTATCCGAGCAGATTGCGGTGATAGGACCTGACCACCCCGGCAGAAAGTGACTGAGGCACCGGAGGTGCTCCCGCCTGAAGTCGACGGTGGTATTACTAGATTTAAGGTGTGAAATTATTGAAACTTACTATACTGGAAATAAAGAACTGAGCTTGTGAACTTTAAAATACAACTAAACGTCTTTTTCCTCTCGGTCACTGTAAATATAAATTTCTGTAACGAATCCTGCCCCCTGAGTATATCCTAGTAACAGGCGGGAAACGTGTCGTTACAATATAATAGATTTTCCCAAAATTTCATCCACCTACGTCAGAGATGCAATTAAGGAGCTACTGGGAAGTGCGGCAGAAGTCCGATCTTTGACACATGAAGTGCTTCTAGAAATAAAAGACATAGGATGAGACATAGAAGGAGGATGTGCTCGATGCAATTAAAGCAGTTTCTGAGAAATTTATTTCCTTGGAATTATCTGCAATAAGGTCGATGAGGAAAGCATATAGAGGCACTCAAACTGCCACAATTGCCTTGAATTCTGTTCTAGCAAAAATTATTCTACAGGGACCGAAATTACGTATTGGATGGGCTGATTGTCGAACACGCGTAAAACTTGTTCCAAAAAGATGCTACCGGTGCCTGAACTGCGGTCATCCGGCTGCAAAATGCTGAAGCGAACACGACAACTCAGGTTGCTGTTTCCGATGTGGGGAGTCTGGCCATAAGATGTCTACGTGTTCCAATACCCCATGCTGCATGTTATGCAAAAACACAAAATCAAATCCGAAGCACGTAACAGGGTTAAAGATATGTCCCCAATACCAGAAAACTGTGCGTAAACTCAAAACCTCAATATTAGACTGATTCAGTTAAATATGAATCACTGTGAAGCTGCACAAGATCTATTAAGGCAAACCGACCAAGAACTAAGTGTAGACCTGGTAATAATTAGTGAGCAATATAGAAATATTGAGTCGGAATGCTGGTCAAGCGATATCACTGGAACATCTGCAATTTGGTCTTTAAAGAATCCAATGCAAAATATACTAAGAGAGACAGGGTTTGATCGTGCTACGGTAGCAGGTGTGGCAATATACAGCTGCTACATCCCATGACGTATGATATTGAGCAGTATTGCAGAATATTGGATAAACTTACCAATGATGCGTGGGCAACGGAAATGGGGTGTCCTAGAACAAACGAAAGGGGGCGAATACTACTGGAATCATCACAAAATCCAACGGGTTGAAAGAGAACCCCCTTTAAGGGTAGATATTTAAACGGTCATTGGAAAGTATCGAATTAAATGGCTCCCCAGAGGAAATGGCACAACAACTTATCTCGCAAATAACCCAATCGTGTATTGGTGGAATGATGAAATAGCCGATCTACGCAAAGTCTGTATCCGAGCCAGAAGACGATTCGTAAGAACAAGCAATAGAGCTGTAAATGTTATACACCACCACATCCTCAAGGAGAATAAAAGGAAACTCAATGCTTCAATACGCCGTCGCAAACGGAACTGTTTTCTGTGCATTTGTGACGAGCTTGAAAACCAGCCATACGGTCTAGCTTATAAACTAGTGACAAATTTTCAAAAACCACGCACCTACAGAAGCTGCAACGTTGAAAGATAGAGTAAATCATATTTTTCCACGCCAAAAGGTAACATTCTGGGAAACATTCGACCCCGGTGGATGCTTCACATACCCACCTGTTACACTAACGGAGATAAGGATACCCGTTTCAATTTGAGGACTGTAAGGCTCCTGGTTTAGACTGCATTCCTAACGCTGCAGTTAAAGAAGTTGTTCAATGCTGTGGTGATCAACTGCTACAGCTGTTCACCTCATGCCTGCGATATGGATATTTTCCATCAATGTGGAAAAGGCAAAGGTTAGTGCTATTACCTAAAGAAGGCAAGCCACTTGATACACCGTCATCATATCAGAGGAGGGGTACCACAGGGATCGGTTCTGGGACCGCTGTTGTGGAACATTATGTATGATGGAGTCTTGAGAATAAACCTACCAGAAAGTTCAAATATTATCGGTTTTGCTGATGTTATATCTCTGATGATAGTTGCAAAGAACACAGAAGAGGCGAAAACAGTGTCAGAAGCCACCATTCAAGTAGTTAAGATATGGCTTAACTCATCTGGACTGCAATTAGCAGAACATAAAACCTCATAACAAGCCGGAAATATGTGGAGTACATGGAAATACAAATTGGTAACTGCATAATAAGAACAGCAGAAAGTTTAAAATACTTGGGAGTCATGACAGATAACCGTCTATTTGGGCAAAATTTTTGAGACACAAATCGTACCGAGAGAAGATAAGTTCAGTTTATAGGCTTCTGCCACATCGTGTGTGTTGTGGGTACAGAACCGTATCCGACGATGCTGCATTTGTTGTTGCAGCAATGACGCCGATCGATCTGTTGGCAAAACAGGAGGACCGAACGTTCGAATTACGTGGATCAACGGTCAATGAAAGTGACATGGAGGCAGTCAGAAGTCAAACCATGGTGGAGTGGCAGACGAGATGGTCGACATCAACAAAAGGCATGTGGACACAAAAACTAATTCCAAATGTGGAAACTTGGTGCAACAGGCAACATGGTGATTTAAACTTCTACTTAACCCAATTCTTAAGTGGCCACGGATGTTTCAGGTCTTATCTATTTCGCTTTGGACTCGATAGCTCGCCCTTCTGTCTGAACTGTGCAGAAGATATAGAGGATCACAAACATGTCTTACTTGTGTGCCCTAGGTTTAATGAGGAAAGAATGAACTTGGAGTGGCAAATTGGATGTACAGTAAGTGAAGAAAACATAATCCAGTTAATGGTGGTGTATAATTTTGATACGTTCCAACTCAACTTCCTGAGCTCAGTCGATTACAGATGCTGATTGACGTCATCAGGCATCTCCTCTGCACGTTCCCTGCGGACACCGTAGAGCGCAGATGCCAACGAGCGGTGGTTGTTGAGTTTTCTCAAATGGAATATGTAATTGCAGTAGTATAAATCGACTAATATCCTCTGCGATCACTGCAATCCTCTGCGATTACAAGAACCTCTGCGTACACTTGTCGATCAACCTTTAAAGAGTTAACTTGTCGCGTATTAACCAATCGTCTCGCGTTAATACTAACCGGCCTCTGTCGCCACCCCAGATTACAATTGGTAATCTTTGTTCCTACTAACCGGCCTATGTCGCCACCCACGATTACAAGGTAATCTTTGTTGTATGAGAAAAGAAATAAACATCACCAATAAACCAGCATATTATTTAATATTTAAACTGATACTGCTTGTGTTTTATTTTCTTGTTCTTTTCTCCCTCCACTGCTCAACATTCGGTAACCTGAGCTATCGTTTGTCTAACCTATGGATTTCCCCTGCCTCACCTAAACATTTGGTCGCATCGAGCCGAGTAGAAGCCAGCCTTTTTGTTGTCGCTGCTGCATTTGCCTATTCTCACTCTCTTGTACGAGATTTGAAGCCTTAATTTGTTGTTGGTTGGATTTTGCATCAAAATTGAATTCTATCAACAAATCGCCATATTAACACCAGGTACGTAAACTCAGATTTCCATAAAAAGTGAGCTACCGCGAGTGTTAGTATTTTTCGTTTTCAGTTTGAGTATTTATATAAAAATAAATCATTGATCAAATTTCAATCTCCCTACGCGAGTGCATTAAATTCGCTGCCTCCATTCCACCACTCGTTGTTGTACTGATCATCCTCAGTCGCGGTTATCATAACAACGAACACTCATAACTTCCACTCGTCGTTTCTAGGCTTGCACTTCCTGATTGTAGCTAAACGTCACTTTGGGTGACGTAGGGGATGAAAGATACCAAGGAACGGTCCTGACCGGCTTTAACATGGTAAAGTCCAGGATTTATCTTGGTCCCTCTCTCATCTCAAGTGGACACTGACCTCCCCGTGGTGTCACCTGGGGAGCTGCCTTTAACACCCGTTAAAGGTAGTGAGCTAACATGTACAGTAGGGCTATAACCAAAAAAATACCACCACATAGCCGTGTAGAGCATGGAAAACTATTATGAAATACGGCGTCAATTTTTCTCTATCGCGAAAAAAGTTTCCGCACCAAATGCATTGAAGTTCAGTAATGCATTTTTTAATTTTAGCTGTTATGACAACATATTTGCTTTTAATTAAATTTTTTATTTTTTTGTAATCTAATTTAAAATCATTATCAAAGCGTTCTGGACCAATTTGTTCTCAAATCGCGCCATTTCGGAGCATTTTATGAATTTTTGACACTATTGCAGTTTTTGCTTTTTCTTTATAAACTCGTGAATTTTATGTTTATATTTTTTGTTCCTATCGGACAAAAGAATATGGGGTCATTTGCAACGAAGTCGCGAAAGTTACAGGCTGTTTTTGTTGACTTTGCCTGTGAGAATCGTACATGTTTTTTACAAAAATACAACACCAGTACCACGTGGGGAATTTTGTCCTAATAATGAAAACGCGTTTCTAAGATCGATTCGATGAAAAAAGTTTCCGCGCCGACTGTAATTACTAAAACCCTTTTGATATTTTTCTACTTATAATTTTAAATTTGCTTTGTTTGAATAAATATTCATAGAAAAAAATACAATTCTCACAGGCAAAGTCATTAAAAACTGTCTGTAACTTTCGCGAATTTGTTGCAAATGACACCATATTCTCTTGTCCGATAGGTACAATAAATATAAACATAAAATTCACGAGTTTATAAAGAAAAAAACAAAAATTGCAATAGTGTCAAAAATTCATAAAATGCTCCGAAATGGCGCGATTTGTGAGCAAATTGGTCCAGAACGCTTTGGTAATGATTTTAAATTAGATTACAAAAAAATAAAAAATTTAATTAAAAGCAAATATGTTGTCATAACACCTAAAATTAGAAAATGCATTACTGAACTTCAATGCATTTGGTGCGGAAACTTTTTTCGCGATGGAGAAAAAATTACACCTTTTTTCATAATAGTTTTTCATGCTCTACACGGCTATGTGGTGGTATTTTTGATATTTGCAAAAAAGTGCAAAAAGTTATATCCCTAATGTACAGCACGTTCACCCATAAGAACGCTAAAAACTTGGGTTTGGGCGTCGGGCTACTATTTACCTTGAGACAAATCCTGGAAAAGACCCAAGAAATGCAGATCGACACCTTCCATCTTTTCGTCGATTATAAAGCAGCATTCGACAGCCCTATACGTCCAAAGGTGTTCCAAGCCATGTCTGATTTTGGTATTCCTGCAAAGCTCATTCGGCTTTGTAGAATGACATTAACTGAGACGAGATCCTCAGTTAAAATAGGAAAGAACCTCTCCGAAGAGTTTATTACCAAAAGAGGTTTCAGACAAGGAGACGGCCTGTCGTCTATTCAACATCCTGCTGGAAAAGGTCATACGAGACGCGAAGGTCAAAAGAAATGGAACGATATACACGAACAGTCATATGTTACTGGCTTAAGCCGACGACATTGACATCATGGGTCGATCGGTAAAGGAAGTAACTGACACCTTTGCAAAAGTCGAAAGAGAATCTGCTAAAGTTGGTCTGGCAGTAAACGGCGAAAAAAACCAAGTGGATGGTATCGACGCAGTAAAGGACTTCGTCTACCTCGCACTGCCATAAACACAACAAATAACATCAGTTGTGAAATACGAAGAAGAATAGTGTTGGCTAACAGATGCTACTTTGGGCTGAGTAAGCAGTTTAGAAATAAAGCCTAAACTGTAACACTTTACAAAACACTGATACTACCCGTGCTAATGTATGGTTCCGAAGCATGGGTACTTTCTCAAGCAGAAAAGGCAGTGCTTGGTGTGTTCGAGAGCAAAATTCTTCGAAAGATCTACGGGCCAATCTGTGTTGACGGCGAATATCGTCGTAGTATGAACAACGAGCTGTACCAACTATACAATGACATCAATGTAGTTGAACAAATCGAGATACAACGATTGCGATGGCTAGGCCATGTTATAAGAATGAGTGATGATGAACCCGCTAAAAAGGCGTATAAATACGGGCCGCATGGAGGTTCTCGCAGATCTGGAAGGCCAAAGCTTCGTTGGAGCGAACAAGTGAAGCGAGATATCAGTAAGCTACATATCCCAGATTGGGAAAATACAGCAGCAAACAGAGAGGATTGGAGATTTTTTCTTAGTTCGGCTTATGGAACAAATGTTCTGTAAAAGGCCAGCTAAGTATGTAAGTAAGTAAACGTCACTTTGGTCGACTATTGTCATCACTTCTCGCACATTGTCGTTTGGTTTTAGTTTGTTGGTACGATCTTCTCCATTTAACATTTGGCGTTGTTATTAACCGTCTATTTGGGCAAAATCTTTGAGACACAAATCGTACCGAAAGAAGATAAGTTCGGTTTATAGGCTTCGTGTGTGTTGTGCGTACAGAACCGTATCCGACCATGCTGCATTTGTTATTGCAGCAATGACGCCGATCGATCCGTTGGCAAAACAGGCGGACCGAACGTTCGAATTACGTGGATCAACGGTCAATGAAAGTGACATGGAGGCAGTCAGAAGTCAAACCATGGTGGAGTGGCAGACGAGGTGGTCGACATCAACAAAAGGCAGGTGGACACAAAAACTAATTCCAAACTCGGTGCAACAGGCAACATGGTGATTTAAACTTCTGCTTAATCCAAATCTTAAGTGGCCACGGATGTTTCAGGTCATATCTATTTCGCTTTGGATTCGATAGCTCGCCCTTCTATCTGAACTGTGCAGAAGATATATAGGATCACAAACATGTGTTATTTGTGTGTCCCAGATTTAATGAGGAAAGAATGAACTTGGAGTGGCAAATTGGATGTACAATAAGTGAAGAAAACATAATCCAGTTAATGGTGGTGTATAATTTTTATACGTTCCAACTCATCTTTCCGAGCTCAGTCGATCACAGATGCTGATTGACGTCATCAGGCATCTCCTCTGCACGTTCCCTCTGCGGACACCGTAGAGCGCAGATTCCAACGAGCGGTGGTTGTTGAGTTTTCTCACATTGAAATATGTAATTGTAGTAGTATAAATCGACTAATATCCTCTGCGATCACTGCAATCCTCTGCAATCACAAGAACCTCTGCGTACACTTGTCGATCAACCATTGAAGAGTTAACTTGTCTCGTATTAACCAATCGTCTCGCGTTAATACTAACCGGCCTCTGTCGCCACCCACGATTACAAGGTAATCTTTGTTGTATGAGAAAAGAAATAAACATCACCAATAAACCAGAATATTATTTAATATTTAAACTGATACTGCTTGTGTTTTATTTTCTTGTTCTTTTCTCCCTCCACTGCTCAACATTCGGTAACCTGAGCTATCGTTTGTGTAACCTATGGATTTCCCCTCCCTCACCCACCAACATTTGGTCGCATCGAGCCGAATAGAAGCCAGCCTTTTTGTTGTCGCTGCTGCATTTGCCTATTCTCACTCTCTTGTACGAGATTTGAAGCCTTAATTTGTTGTTGGCTGGATTTAGCATCAAAATTGAATTCTATCAACAAATCGCCTTACTAACACCAGGTACGTAAACTCAGATTTCCATAAAAAGTGAGCTACCGCGAGTGTTAGTATTTTTCTTTTTCCGTTTGAGGGTTTATATAAAAATAAATCATTGATCGCATTTCAATCTCCCTACGCGAGTGCATTAAATTCGTTGCCTTCATTCCACCACTCGTTGTTGTACTGATCATCCTCAGTCGCGGTGATCATAACAACGAACACTCATAACTTCCAATCGTCGTTTCTAGCCTTGCAATTCCTGATTGTAGCTAAACGTCACTTTGTTCGACTATTGTCATCACTACTCGTGTTAATTATTTCATTCCTCCACATAAAGCCCCTTAGTTGTTGCTAAACTTGCAAGTACTTTGTCGTTGTACTGATCACCCTACCTCGAGTTGATCATACAAAGCTTTCGGTGTTGTTACTTCTTCGGCTCTTCTCATTCTAACTGAGAAGTTTGCGAATATATTTTGTAATATTTGCAATAACAACATCTGTAACTTAAAATCACTCTTGCTCTCGTCTTGTTAAATTATTACTTGCACTGATCTAGGTCTCATTACACTTATCTGTCTGAGTGCTGATAATTTGAAATTTGTTTGTTATTGTTGTTATTCCCCAAGGTTATTTTCTAACGAAGAACTTTTCTTGAAAATTTGCATTGGCAAATTTAACAACAACACACATTGCCTATAGTCGCACATTGTCGTTTGGTTTTAGTTTTAGTCCATTTAAGTCCATTTAACATTTGGCGTTGTTATTCCCCCTACATACATAAAACCCTTCGAAAATTTGCACATCCAAATTTACAATAACAACGCACCAGCCAAATTCTCGCTTCATTTGATTTCGTTGTTGTATAGATCGCCCGTCGCCAACCAAACACATTCGTTTGCTCTATTCTCCTACCTTTTGTCTAATAGGTATTTATTCGAATTTGAGGAATTGCATTGTAATTCTACCAACAACTTTCCCGCCTTTTAGTCCGTCGGTTAGTTACGTTGTAAAAATTCTGCTGATCCTCAGCACTCCCTTGCTTGGTCGTTTGCAACGTCTGTTGTTCAGTGGGGGCTTCGCTGTTCACACATAGCCATTTCTCTGCTAGCGCCACTTGTGTTGTCTATTCCTCTTTGTGCTATATTCGTTGACGGGTTAGCACAGTGGGGTAAACTAGCACAAATTGTTTTTTTTTCAATAATAAATTTTGAAAATTATTTTTCGATAATTTTTTGAAATATAATTAGTTGGTAGTAGAGTTTTGGAATTTTTGGACAAATTCACCCTACATTCGGCATTGATTGCGCATATTTGGAGCAGAGAATATATATGAAAAATATTTGAAGCATTGTGGCGTTTTTTTATTGGGATAGCGTTTGCAATTTTGTTTTTTCAAAATAGTCTGGCTTAATCCCATTGTTGTTGTTTTAATATTTTAAAACAACTATTTTATTAGTGGAAAAGATTTGGCATTGTTCGCCAAGAGGTAAGGCAGGGAATACTATAGTTTCGATCCACGCCACTGGATCTCATCAGTTCCCTTGTTTCTTGTTTGTGGATATTCTCCACCGAAGTTATTTTTCAATAACTTCTTCAACAAGAAACTTGTTATACCCAAACATCAATCGTCAGCTCGAAGTATAAAGGTAAGCAAAGAAAAAAGTTCAATGAGAAGTTTTTCCTTGGCAACATCATACAACTCCGACGAAAGTGTCTGCGAAAACAATTCAAACCTCTTCCACTTGCATGTGTCGTCGAATTTCGACAAATGCACACACCAAAATTTGGTTGGTCTGCTTTACAGCAAAAACAACACACGTCGTGCCAGTGTCTTCAATTTGAAGCATTGTGGCGTTTTTTTTTTATTGGGATAGCGTTTGCAATTTTGTTTTTTCAAAATAGTCTGGCTTAATCCCATTGTTGTTGTTTTAATATTTTAAAACAACTATTTTATTAGTGGAAAAGATTTGGCATTGTTCGCCAAGAGGTAAGGCAGGGAATACTATAGTTTCGATCCACGCCACTGGATCTCATCAGTTCCCTTGTTTCTTGTTTGTGGATATTCTCCACCGAAGTTATTTTTCAATAACTTCTTCAACAAGAAACTTGTTATACCCAAACATCAATCGTCAGCTCGAAGTATAAAGGTAAGCAAAGAAAAAAGTTCAATGAGAAGTTTTTCCTTGGCAACCTCATACAACTCCGACGAAAGTGTCTGCGAAAACAATTCAAACCTCTTCCACTTGCATGTGTCGTCGAATTTCGACAAATGCACACACCAAAATTTGGTTGGTCTGCTTTACAGCAAAAACAACACACGTCGTGCCAGTGTCTTCAATTTGAAGCATTGTGGCGTTTTTTTTTTATTGGGATAGCGTTTGCAATTTTGTTTTTTCAAAATAGTCTGGCTTAATCCCATTGTTGTTGTTTTAATATTTTAAAACAACTATTTTATTAGTGGAAAAGATTTGGCATTGTTCGCCAAGAGGTAAGGCAGGGAATACTATAGTTTCGATCCACGCCACTGGATCTCATCAGTTCCCTTGTTTCTTGTTTGTGGATATTCTCCACCGAAGTTATTTTTCAATAACTTCTTCAACAAGAAACTTGTTATACCCAAACATCAATCGTCAGCTCGAAGTATAAAGGTAAGCAAAGAAAAAAGTTCAATGAGAAGTTTTTCCTTGGCAACCTCATACAACTCCGACGAAAGTGTCTGCGAAAACAATTCAAACCTCTTCCACTTGCATGTGTCGTCGAATTTCGACAAATGCACACACCAAAATTTGGTTGGTCTGCTTTCCAGCAAAAACAACACACGTCGTGCCAGTGTCTTCAATTTGAAGCATTGTGGCGTTTTTTTATTGGGAAAGCGTTTGCAATTTTGTTTTTTCAAAATAGTCTGGCTTAATCCCATTGTTGTTGTTTTAATATTTTAAAACAACTATTTTATTAGTGGAAAAGATTTTCTTTGCTTACCTTTATACTTCGAGCTGACGATTGATGTTTGGGTATAACAAGTTTCTTGTTGAAGAAGTTATTGAAAAATAACTTCGGTGGAGAATATCCACAAACAAGAAACAAGGGAACTGATGAGATCCAGTGGCGTGGATCGAAACTATAGTATTCCCTGCCTTACCTCTTGGCGAACAATGCCAAATCTTTTCCACTAATAAAATAGTTGTTTTAAAATATTAAAACAACAACAATGGGATTAAGCCAGACTATTTTGAAAAAACAAAATTGCAAACGCTATCCCAATAAAAAAAAAACGCCACAATGCTTCAAATTGAAGACACTGGCACGACGTGTGTTGTTTTTGCTGTAAAGCAGACCAACCAAATTTTGGTGTGTGCATTTGTCGAAATTCGACGACACATGCAAGTGGAAGAGGTTTGAATTGTTTTCGCAGACACTTTCGTCGGAGTTGTATGAGGTTGCCAAGGAAAAACTTCTCATTGAACTTTTTTCTTTGCTTACCTTTATACTTCGAGCTGACGATTGATGTTTGGGTATAACAAGTTTCTTGTTGAAGAAGTTATTGAAAAATAACTTCGGTGGAGAATATCCACAAACAAGAAACAAGGGAACTGATGAGATCCAGTGGCGTGGATCGAAACTATAGTATTCCCTGCCTTACCTCTTGGCGAACAATGCCAAATCTTTTCCACTAATAAAATAGTTGTTTTAAAATATTAAAACAACAACAATGGGATTAAGCCAGACTATTTTGAAAAAACAAAATTGCAAACGCTATCCCAATAAAAAAACGCCACAATGCTTCAAATTGAAGACACTGGCACGACGTGTGTTGTTTTTGCTGGAAAGCAGACCAACCAAATTTTGGTGTGTGCATTTGTCGAAATTCGACGACACATGCAAGTGGAAGAGGTTTGAATTGTTTTCGCAGACACTTTCGTCGGAGTTGTATGAGGTTGCCAAGGAAAAACTTCTCATTGAACTTTTTTCTTTGCTTACCTTTATACTTCGAGCTGACGATTGATGTTTGGGTATAACAAGTTTCTTGTTGAAGAAGTTATTGAAAAATAACTTCGGTGGAGAATATCCACAAACAAGAAACAAGGGAACTGATGAGATCCAGTGGCGTGGATCGAAACTATAGTATTCCCTGCCTTACCTCTTGGCGAACAATGCCAAATCTTTTCCACTAATAAAATAGTTGTTTTAAAATATTAAAACAACAACAATGGGATTAAGCCAGACTATTTTGAAAAAACAAAATTGCAAACGCTATCCCAATAAAAAAAACGCCACAATTCTTCAAATTGAAGACACTGGCACGACGTGTGTTGTTTTTGCTGTAAAGCAGACCAACCAAATTTTGGTGTGTGCATTTGTCGAAATTCGACGACACATGCAAGTGGAAGAGGTTTGAATTGTTTTCGCAGACACTTTCGTCGGAGTTGTATGAGGTTGCCAAGGAAAAACTTCTCATTGAACTTTTTTCTTTGCTTACCTTTATACTTCGAGCTGACGATTGATGTTTGGGTATAACAAGTTTCTTGTTGAAGAAGTTATTGAAAAATAACTTCGGTGGAGAATATCCACAAACAAGAAACAAGGGAACTGATGAGATCCAGTGGCGTGGATCGAAACTATAGTATTCCCTGCCTTACCTCTTGGCGAACAATGCCAAATCTTTTCCACTAATAAAATAGTTGTTTTAAAATATTAAAACAACAACAATGGGATTAAGCCAGACTATTTTGAAAAAACAAAATTGAAAAATATTTGATTTTCGGATTTTTTGTATTGTTTTTGGAGTTTTTACTTAAAAATTTTGGAAAATTGTTTGACTCTCCGTAGAGGATTCGGTATTTTTCGACAAATACACCCAACTTTTGGCATATTTTGCACAGTACGTGTCAACCGAAGAATATAAATCTCACATAAATTATTTGATTTGCGTTTATTTTCTGGTGTGAAACTTTATTTTTCGAATCAATAACTTTTTTGTCGCACGAATTTTTACAAATACACTCTACGCTTGGTACATTTTTTGTATATTTGAGACTATTTTGCATTTTGACAAATTAAAGTAGTTCTTGTTAGCCCTGAGGAAGTTTCTTTAAATTTTCTCCCATTTCGCCCTCCTTTAATATCAAATATCTTCACACCTTGCTATTTTCAGTGGTATTCGTAGAATTTTGGAGGTTTTGCAGAAATTTCTTATCTCCTTTGAGCTATTTGTGAGCAATTTGTGCTTCAAACGGATTTCCATTTCCACCTTTATTTGTTGTTTGTAGCAAATTTAATTGTAGATTCTTGCGCATTTAAACTTCAAAATGTCAGTCAACCAACTCACTCGTTTTATTAGAGCTTCTGACATATTTTTGAAATGTGTAGCATACTTTGAACGGATTAATCAGTCCACATATAATGTCTATAATCTCGAAATTCGCAGTTCAGAATTTCAAAAATTGTGTCACAAAGTCAAGTCCGCTTATGACGAGTGCAAAAACTACCTCACGACATCCGAGGCTGCACAGGATGATGTTATTGATGTCGTTGAGGAAAAATATGGTACATCCTACATAGCCTATATCCGGTGTATGTCCACAATTAACCACCATCTTGAACGCCCTAAATCTTCGGGCACGCTCCCTAATTCATGTGCTATAGTTCCTCCAATCTCACCATCTCCTACAAATTCGTTGAATCTTCCTGAAGTAGCAACTCCATCCAATTTATCATTAGACGAACCAGTCTCGCCGGTTCCTGTGCAGTCTACTACTACATTGCTGAAATCTATTTGCCCCATTTGTCTTAATCAGAGCCATGTTCTACCTCTGCCCGCAGTTTGTAAAACTATCATTTGAGGACAAATTCTTGATTGTGAAAAAGCATAATTGTTGCATAAATTGCTTATCTCGTGGTCATGCTGTTAAAAACTGTAACAGCAAACATAGTTGCAAATCATGCAAGCAACGGCATAACAGCCTTCTCCACCGGCCACATGTTAGAAAAGTTGCTGTCAAAAGTCGAGAATTAAATTTCCCTTTGTCGCAACCAAGCTCCGATCCGGCTTTTAAACATGTCAAAAGTCGAGCCTTTGATTGTAAGTTGTCACACCCAAACTCCTATCCGGCTTTTACAAAGGTCAAAAATCGAGTATTTACCTCTTCTTTTTCGCGCCAATGTCCCTCTCCGACTTTTACAAAGGTCAAACGTCGAGAATCTACTTGTACATCGGACAAAAGCATAATCAATCATCTGGTTCCTAACTCCCCCAAGATAATAATGTGCTTTTGGGAACCGCGAAAGTGAATAGAGTTCATAATGGCAAATTGCACACTGTCCGTTCTATTATAGACCCATCGTCGGAAATTGTGTCAAAGAAAAAAATACCTCTAGCATTGTTGAAACTAAAGCATTAGTCCGCCTAATGTAAAGGGGAAATCGGTCTTCCCTCCCCATATTTGTAACTTGAAATCTCAGATTCCTAATCTTGATTTAGAGGATTCGTTAGATGACAGCCCAATAGATTTCCGGGCTGGAGCACCGAATCCGTCCCTCTATCAGAAGAGATAGTGGGTTCTGGTTGGTGGACATCAAGGGTCGACGACCCGGGAACAAAAAACTCTGGCTCAAATAGAGGTTTAAAAGCGTCGGGATGTCCCCTTTGTCACAAAGCTCATCCGTTAGGGAGGTGCAGAAGATTACAAAGCATGTCCTTGGAGAAAAAGGTCAGGACATTGATCTCGAAAAACATCTGCTCCAACTGCCTTTGTGCATCCCACTCCTTTCGACTAGTGAGCAGAGACAAAGACATAAAGTTATAAAGAAAAAATGTTTGCGAAACTATGTATACAAACATTACCCTTAACATTTTGCAGTTAATTCAAAATCGCAACCAAGGAGGAACATTTCATGTAATGGTATCAGAAACGAAATTTATGAATTCAAGGATCTATTCAAGAATAATTCCATGTCAATTGGATCGGTAAATTCGGTTAAATACGTAAAAATGTATAAAAGATAAAAATGTTATAAAAGATAATAATGTTAGAAAAAATCGTTCTACTGTAACTAATCTTTTAGAATTGACAACAATGGTAAACGATGGTTTTAGAGTACGGCAACAAATGGATTGCATATATACCGACTTCAGCAAGGCTTTTGATAAAGTTAACCATGAATTACTTCTGCTAAAATTATATCACATAGGCTTTAGCAGTTCCTTCTTAAAATGGATAAGATCTTATTTTACTGGTGTATCCAGCAGAATATTTGTACCTTCTGGAGTTCCACAAGGCAGTCATCTTGGCCCAGTGTTATTCACATTATTTCTTAATGATCTACCTAATGTAATAAATCATTGCAATGTTCTTATGTATGCAGACGACGTAAAACTTTTTTATTCTTTCAGTGATCCGAGAAACCAACTTTTACTCCAATCAGATTTAAACCTATTCTATAATTGGTGTAAGATTAATTTGCTTGAGTTAAATGTTTCAAAATGTAAGCACATGTCTTTTTTCAGGCTTAATAAGATTGATACATCTTGTTACTTGAATCAACGTATGGTGGATAAAGTCTTTTCCATTACAGACCTTGGTATTATTCTGGACCATCGCCTAGATTTTGGAGACCATGTAAGCCTAATTATAAATAAAGCGTTTAAGAATTTGGGATTTGTCAAGAGATGGAATAAAGAATTCTCTGACCCTATAGTCACAAAACAACTTTATATATCTTTTGTACGTTCCGGCTTAGAATATGGATCGGATGTATGGGACCCACCTTATGCTATTCACTCAAATAATATTGAATCTATTCAGAAACAATTTCTTTTATTCTGTCTTAAAGATCGTGGTTGGACCGCCCAGTCACTACCTTCGTACTAAATTTAATTAAATTGCCTTCTTTAAAAAGTCGAAGATCAATGCTCAATGTAACATTTTTGTTAAACATCTTCGAAGGTAAAATATCATCAGATTTTAATGTGGATCGAATTTTTCTAAATGTTCCTGTCAGACCAACGCGTAATTACCAGTTACTCAAAATTAATCACTATACATCAAATTATGCCGCTTACGCCGCCTCTTAGTACAATTTAACAAATTCTACAACTTAATCGACTTTTCTGAAAATCGTGTTTCTGTAAAACGAAAGTTAATATTGTATCTCAACTGATAGTTATTGATCATTTAAATATGAAATGTAAATAATATATATATTTAGTCTGTAAGGATTATTGTATCTATAGACATAAGGAAATAAAAAAAAAAATATCGTAACATAACATTTGGTCTGTTCCTTTACTTCAAAAAATGGTATCAGTGGCAAAAAATGGTAAAAGTGGTGAACTGGTCTCATATAAATTGTATGTCTGTTAAAGTAAAGGAACGCTTTGCAGGTTAAAAATGGTAAGAAATGGTAACCTCAGGCAGGTAAAGGAACAGAGCTATTATGTTAAATTCAAAATCCATTCACTGAAGAATGATAGCAAACTAATGTCTTATCTTGTTGTATTTATGTCTTTGGCAGAGATGTCGAGAATGCAGTGATATGCACCATACTCTTCTGCGCCTCTGTTCATCTCAAGAGGAATCTAACAAGATTCAACATCTTCGTCCGTCTTCTTCAGGCTGTCTCTGTAGGTCCGCCATCACTCCCTGGCCGTCCGTTGTGAGATACAACCCTGCCCACACTTTTAGCATCATCCAACCGATCATAAAACTGGATCCCACCATATTGTTTGACTCTGTGTTGGGTGATGGACGTTATCCAGTACGGATTGGATCCGTGTGCCGGTAACATCCGTATCTGTCGATCTTTGAAGGATCAGTGCGACTCACTACGATCCATGTCGAACAGGATCAACAACAACAGCTTCGGAGACCATCAAGAACCACTACGGGGACATGATGTTACATGATCTTCAATTTTTCAGGGCTAGACGCGTTGGTATGGTCCTAGGTCCAGATGTGTACCCCCGTGGGCACAGCTCACCATTTTTGGTTTGTAAACCGTTTTTGTGATATCAGGCTTACGGTGTCCCTCGACCTACGTGCTTTACTAGCTCCTTTTTATGTATGTCTGTCAGAGCAAAACGCAGAAGAAACACCACAATTTATATTACAAATTCAATTAATGTTTATTTCACAAAAGTTAACAAGAGAATGAGAAAAATATTTAATGTTGACAAAATAGAAATGTAGTGCACATTATTTCAAATCAAAGCTTACTATGTTACAGAAAAATAATATTGGTAAACAAAAAGTTCAATTTCAAATTAAGATAAACAAGTAGTTTTCATTACATATTTCCAACACCTTCTCTTAATGGAAACTGCTCAATACCAAGCATGTTTGTTAATTTCTTATGTGAAAATGGCTTTAAACATTTGGTTAAAATATCAGCCACATTTTCGGTAGACGGAGTGAAAGTCAATTTTACTAGACCCTTTTCATATAGTTCACGAACATAATGAACACGTGTATCGATGTGTTTACTTCTTGCGTGGTACACTGGATTTCGTACCAACTGTTGAGCACTCAGATTGTCTCCATATATTTCCGTTCCATTGCGAATTATATAATCAAATCCCAGTTCTGTGAGTAAGTTTCTCAAATATATTGCTTCCTTTGAAGCCGCAGATATAGCCATGTATTCTGCTTCCGTGCTACTTAATGCCACTGTCTGTTGTTTCTTCGACTCGTACGAAATTGCCGCACCCGCTAGAATAAATGTGTATCCCGTATACGATCTTCTGTCATCGGAGCTACTTGCCCAATCAGCATCTGCAAATCCATATAATAATTTCCCATTCGATTTATAACAAATTTCGTAGTCAATAGTGTTTGCCAAGTAACGAAGTATATGTTTTGAGCCTTTAAGATGTTCGACATGTGGGTTTTTATTAAACTGGGATAGCTTATTGACTGCATGAACAATGTCAGGACGCGAGCAAATTCCTATATACATCAAGGAACCTATAAGCGATTGATACTTTGTCACGTCTACTTTACTACAATTGGAACAATCTTGACAATTTTTATATTTTGATCCAGGATCTAAAGGTGTGCTACATTTTCTGGTATTTTCCATCTTTTGTACTTCCAATAACTCTCTTATTATTTTCTTCTGGGATAAGCTTATACTGCCAGTTGATTCTTTTCTTTCAATCTCCATCCCCAAGAAAAAATTAACTGGACCTTTGTCAATAATTTCAAACTATGCTTTAAGAGCTGACTTAATAGAATTCATTGTTCTCATATTAGAACAGGCCAACATTATATCGTCTACATATACGACAATTATATTATATTGGCCTTCTTTATTCATCACGTATGCACATCTCTCAACCGTACAGCGAATAAAACCAACCTTTTTCAATACTGCATCAAGTTTTTCGTTCCACATACGACCGGATTGCTTTAATCCATATATAGATTTCTTAAGTTTGCAAACCATATCAGGATGATCGGGATCTTCGAATCCTTTTGGTTGTTCCATAAAAATATCTTCATCTATTGTGCCATTTAGATATGCGGTAGTGACATCCAGTTGATGAACAAATAGTTTGTATTCCACTGCCAAAGCCAAAACAGTCCTTACCGTTGCATATCTCGTTACTGGGGAAAACGTTTCAGTATAGTTTATTCCATATATTTGGCCACATCCCTTTGCTACGAGCCTTGCCTTACATCTATCAAAATTCCCCTCCTTATCTTGCTTAACTGTGTATACCCACTTATTTGTCAGAACTCGTTCATTTTCTGGTTTTCTGACTAACTCCCACGTGTCTTTGGACATTAATGCTTGAAATTCATTTTCCATTGCTTTAATCCATTTGTCACTGCCAGGAACCGCTACCGCTTCTGCAAAATCTTTTGGACATATAACATTATTCTCCTTGGATAGTACATTATTTAACGTATTCTCATTCCAGATCTAAGCACTCTGTAGTTGACATCGTCTTCTGGTTCATTTTCGCCTTCCGCTTCATTTATTTCTCGTGGATCTAAATCAATATTATTTTCAGAACTTCCACTAATCGGCAAGACAATGTGTTGATGGTTAGGTTCTTTTTGTATTTCTTTTGTTGATAATTCTGAAAAACTATCTTCACTCAACCAGACTTTAGGGAAAATATCATATTCGGAGCTGTTTTCAACCGAATCTTCCAAAAACTTGACATCTCTGCTTTTATACAGCTTTCCTGTTTTAATATCCAACAATCTATATGCGTTTGATTCTGCAGAATAACCTGTCATAATACACTCAACACCTTTGGATGCAAACTTTGATTTCCCTGGCCTTTTATTAAGCATAATGGCTCGGCATCCGAATATCTTTAAATGCGATACGGTAGGCTTAATTCCGCTCCACATTTCAACTGGAGTTTTGTCACAAAGAAATTTGTTAGGACATCTATTTCTTATATATACGGCTGTATCTACAGCCTCGCCCCATAAGTTTTCGTTCAAATTTGAATCAATTAGCATACATCGTGCCATCTCTACTACGGTGCGATTGGCCCTTTCGGCTACTCCATTCTGCTGTGGAGTATATTCAACTGTAAATTGCCGTTTGATACCAAGGTTCTCAAGATTAAATGAAAATTCGGAACTAAGATACTCCTTGCCATTGTCGCTACGTAAAGCTTTTAATTTCTTTGAAGTCTGCCTTTCAGCCATTGAAATGAAATTGGTGAAAGCTCTGTAAACATCACTTTTTTTCTTTAGAAAATAGACAAACATCATGCGGGAATAATCGTCAATAAAGAGGACAAAATATCTGGATCCTCCAGCCGAAGTAACTCTCATTGGACCACAAACGTCCGTGTGAACTAATTCTAGAGGTTTTTTAGCTCTAAATGTTGCCTCTTTTGGGAATGGTTTAACACAAATTTTCGCTTTTAAGCATGATTTACATTCAAAATTCTTTGGCATTTGCACCGCATTCATTCCTTGAACCATCCCCTTTTTTGATAAATCAGTTATATCTCTAACATTTAAGTGCCCAAACCGTTTGTGCCATTTTATGAAATTTGATTCTGAATACATACCATGTACCATATTTGCTTTTGTTTCACAAACATACAGATTACCGTTTCTATGACCATTCAAAACGACACGTTCTTGAATATCTCTAACTTTAACATATGTGTCATCAAAAGTCGCAAATTGTTTGTTCTCGGCCAACTTTGCAATGCTTATGAAATTGAATTTTAAATCCGGTACGAATAGCACATCCTTAAGATCAATTGTTTCTCCATTATTTGTCTCCAGTTTTATATGACATATTCCCTCTGAAAATATATGATAACCTCCGGCCAATTCAATGCGCTCCTTGTGATTTCGAAATGTAACTTCATTTTTCCGTGTACAACACATGTGACACGTTGCTCCGCTATCCAGCACCCAGGTTTCACTCGACAAATTATATGAGTTTGATCCATGTAACATTGCATTTGATTTAGAACTTTTACTAAAGCAATCCCTTGCTATATGCCCGCCTTTTCCGCATTTGAAACATTTGATTCTCTTTAATATCTTACCATCTTCGTTTATTTTCAAACTTTTTTGCACGTTTCTTGACAAAAACACTTTTTGACTATCTTCCAATCTGATTCTTGATGTTCTTCTTTCAAATTCTTCAAGTAACTTATTATTGAGTACTGCTAAAGATGGTAAGGAGTCTCTGGATTCCATGGCAACCACGAAACTTTCATAGTCTTCAGGTAAACTGCTCAACAATATTATAACTAAAATTTCATCGGGAATGTTGACATCAATTTCATGTAGTTTATTTGTTGTTTCATTAAAAATCTTCAGATGTTCATTCATTGTTTGGCCTACATTCATTTTTGTTGATAAGATCCTTCTAAACAGCAAAACCTTTGTTGATGGTCCTCGAGGTTGGAATTTTTCTTCAAGTTTTACCCATGCTTCTCGAGATGTCACACAATTTTTGACAAAACTAAGTTGGTCACTTTTCATGCACAGGAATATTGAAGAAAGCGCTTTTTCATCCTTCCGATTCCAATCAATTTGCCCCACACCATCTTCAGGTTTCACAATTTCTCCGCAAACATAACCCCAAAGATCTGAATGTATCAGGAGACTTTTCATATGAATCCGCCATCCATCATAATTGCTTTCTTCCAATTTCTCGATATTGAATGTTGACGCCATATTCTGATGTATTCCTTGGTTCTTTATGTGCAAGGGCCCATAACCTTTGTCAGAGCAAAACGCAGAAGAAACACCACAATTTATATTACAAATTCAATTAATGTTTATTTCACAAAAGTTAACAAGAGAATGAGAAAAATATTTAATGTTGACAAAATAGAAATGTAGTGTACATTATTTCAAATCAAAGCTTACTATGATACAGAAAAATAATATTGGTAAACAAAAAGTTCAATTTCAAATTAAGATAAACAAGTAGTTTTCATTACATATTTCCAACAATGTCGAAAGCAATAATCTAATTGCGAGGCTATCCGAGCATCACGTTTAAAAAATGAATTTACAACAAGAACGGCGTTAAGTCTGGCCGGGCCGAACTTGTTATACCTTCCACCACGAGCCTGTATTAAAGTAAAATTAGACCATTTTTTTCCTTTCGTTTTGAAGGAGCTTAAGAACAAATTTCACAATACCGAAATTCGGGAGGTACCGTTCTATGGGGGCTATATCAAAACTTCGATCTATACCGACAGTTTCTGGCGGAAAGTTTTTAGACTCAAAGAAGACTAATTACCAAACTTCCGATATTTCGGTAATACAAAATACCGAAAATCAAGAGGTACGCTTCTATGGGGGATATAGAAAGACGTGGACCCATACTGATAATTCTCTTCTGTACGATTTTATAACCCCATGGAAGACTAAATAAAAATGGGGCTATGGTGGCTATATCGAAACGTGGACCTATACTGACAAATTTTAGTCGGTAAGGTTTTTACCTCCAATGTAGACTAAATACCAAATTTCAGCCATTTCGGTGATGTATCGTTCTTTAAGGGCAATATGAAGGCGTGGACCAACACCTAAAAATTTCTGGTGGTAAGTTTATCGGGTCTCCGATGAATATTCCGATGTGTTACAAACGGAATGAAAAATTTAATTATACCATCCATACTATGTATGGTGAGGGTATAAAAATATATGTATAAATATGATTTGAATTAGAATTACTTTTATTACAATTTTATTTTAGATTTGTATGATTATAGGTGTGTACGATAACCCAATAATTTGTACAAATTCGTACAAATTATTGCTGAATGCTGTTCGATAACAAAATTATCCAGCAAAAGAGAGCAAGTTTGGAGAGATTTTTAGAGAGTTTTGTGACTGAGAACTTGCAAATTTTTGCTGGGAAAAGGTCTGTACGATAACTTCGCAAGTAAAAAGTACTTGCAAGTACTCAGCAAGTTCTCAGTAACTTCTCTCCACTTATTTTACCCTCTCGAAGCTAAAAATTTGCAGAATGTTATCGAACAACAATTTGCAGAAACTTGCAAGAAGTCAGCTGATTTGACAAAAAAGAAGTTTAGCGGATAAGATTTAATTTAACAATCGAAGAATTGTTTACGCAAATTGTTTGATTATCAATTGCTAAAAAAAAATAATTATCTTTCCATATCATAAATTAACGCCTGGCCGTCCACATAGTGTTCCTCCTTTTTGATGGGATTTGATACCTTAGAAATAAAACAATTATCACAATCGACAAAATAAAAATAAGTCGTTTTTCATAATTTATTTAGTTAGTTATCTCTTCTCCTTTTTATCTTGTAATTATTTTAATAACCAAATATTTGTTTATGATTTTGCCAAGAATTGCAAAGTCCGCCACAAAACATTCGAATTTAAATCAACTGATCAAACTTGCAAATTCTTACAAGACAAATTTTGCTTGCAAAAACTTGTAAATTCTCAGTAACAAAAGTCTCCAAAACTCTCCAAAATTCTCTCACAATTCTCTCCAAATTCGCTCTCTTTTACTTTACAAGTTTGTTATCGAAAAAAATTTGCAAGTCTGATCAGCTGATTTGAAAACATTTGTTTTGTTTTATTTTTTATTCTTGTTTGGCGAAAACAAAATTAAACATTGAAATATCAAAAAATTAAACATCAAAAGCTGAAAAATATAAAAAAAATCATGGAAAACAAGAACATCAAATTGATGCAAAAACTTTTATTCTTCTTCTTTTTCAAAACAGTTGGTTCCTTGCAAGTTTTTACAAATTGTTGTTCGATAACTTTCTGCAATTTTTCTTGCTTGAGAGAGTAAAATTCACTGAGAGAGGTTGCTGGAATTGACTGAGTAATTTTAGCTGGGAAAGTTATCGTACACACCTTATATCTTCTTGCAACATGGCAAGATGTTGCAATGCTGGCGGCAAAGTTTAATTTAAAATTATTTAATGAAAACGAGCTCGTTTTCATTTAATACATTTAAAATAGTCAAAATAAAGGTCGAACTGAATAACCAAAAATTCAAACTTTTATTTTGTTTTTATTTTATTAATTGTTTAACTGTGCGTAGGTTAGAATTTCTTTACTGCTTTGAAGTACGCTTCGCTTACAGCACAAAGTAGTACTAGGTCTGTTCGTTTACTCAATAATTTGTACAAATTTGTACAAGTCCAGCAACTTCTTGTAATCGACTAAGGTCTTTTGCATTGTACTGTGGAGTAAACGAACAACATCCAGTAACAATTTGTACAAATTGTAAGTAAACGAACATACATACTGTCAAACTTCTAACGAGTAATGGGTACTTTACACGATATGTTTTTTACACATGAGTTGTCACTTCTCCCATACAAAATGTATATGCAAAGTGACAACTCATATGTAGAAAACATATCGTGTAAAGTACCCATAACTAATAAAGCTGAAAACCATGGTAGAACAAGAAAAGGTAGCAGCAATACCCAGCTGACTGAACTGGGTTGTAGTGTTAGTGTCAAATTCCATTCGACATTTTATGTATTTATTTCTATGTTCGATGTATATTAGGGATATATATTTTTGAAGAACAAATTTATTCATCAGAAAAAAAAAACTATTTCCCATAAAGACGGCTTCATATCATTGACATGTAACCTCCTCCAGGTCCGAACGACATGCCGCACACTAAAACACCGCTTATAGAGGCGGTACAATATTTGTTAATATGTGTGGTATTTTCTTAAACTTGAAAAGAATGAAGCCCTAATAAACATGTGCTTTTTTGTTTTCAAAAGCAAATGATTGAAACATCTTCTCTTTTTTCAATGAATTACCAGCGACCCGAAACATTTTTGCAAGTATTCTACTTTCTGCGAGAAATTATGCATTTAGTGGAATGATATGGAAACATTCAAATTGAAAATCTAACGAGTTTTCATTCATGTTTTCCAAAATATTCAATCAAATGTGAAAAAATATTAGTTTTTTAAATTCCAATAATTTATAGACATTTCCTTGTTTTGTTTACATTTACGTTGACACTAAGGTTTACAAACAAAAACAAATTCCTTTGTGGTTGTTGTTCGAGTTGTATTTGTTGTAGTATTAACTTTACCTTGTATTTGTTCTACCATGGCTGAAAACACATCCAACGTTTGAGTAAAGTTTTATGTCGTTTTGGTCGGTTTTACACTGTTGGGCATGATGCCGAAAAATTCAAATTCATTTGAAATTTATGCCGACAAACAGATCAACGGTGGACTTTGGTGTCGGCGTCGCCCTGTTGTTGTTGTTTTTTCTCAACGCCCAACACAAAACTTTACTCAAACGTTGTATGTGTTTTCAGCTTAAAGCATTGAGCCCCACTTCACAATACCTACGTTTTTCGTTGTTTTAACTTTTTTAATTCGTTCTAGAATCTCTCGATCAACAGCTTAAAGGGTGTTTACACTATCTATCAATGTCATATGAACTGTCACGTATTTTATCCATTCGACATCCTTTATGTTTGTCAAAGTCCATATCACGTTTAGTTTTTGCGTTCACACTAGCATACAATTTCGTATGACCACAAAATATAAATCACGCAAAAAACACAATTTATTTTGTTAAAAACTGTAATCGCGCTCACATTTTCGTTTTCTCTACCTTTTTGCTTCATTTTTTGGTAAAATTGTTTCTTCCAACAATTTATTTCTCAACTGCATACGAAAATACATACATACATAGAGGTCTCCCTAAAGGGTAGTTTACACTATATGTAAATGTCATATGACACGAAATAAAAACATTCCATATCTACCCACGCAGGCAATGTGGAGACGTAATTTTATTACATTTTTGCTGGTGTGGACGCACAAAGTAAATGGCGTAAGGGAAATCCCCAATATTGCACAAATTAGCGACTATATAATGACGGAAAATTTTATGTCATATGACATTTACATATAGTGTAAACTAACCCTAAAGGCCCCGGCACATACGGCGAGTTGAGCGTTGCGTTACAACAACCACATGAAAACTGCAAGAACAAACTTGGCATCACTTACACATTTTACATGTGGTTGTTGTTTTCAACGCGCAACGTGTCACAAAACGGACCGTATGTGCCGGGGCCATAAATGAAAAATTTACATATGAGTTGCCACATCATTTTGATCGATGAAAATTTTCATAAGCTGTGTTCCTTTACTTACCTGAGGTTACCATTTTTACAATTTGTTACTCTTGTTTAACCTGCAAAGGGTTTCTTAATCTCTAAAAGTGGTAAAACTGGGGGCAATTTGTAAGAGTGTGAGAGAGGAGAGAGAGCACATATGACTTTCTCTTCTACCACAGGCTACCAAACAAATTTCTGCTGGTAAAAAATGGTAGAACTGATTTTTCGATATTTGTTTGACGATTATTTCACAATGAAGAAAAAAAGTTACGATTAAAATAAAAAACTGTGAAATAAAAATTAAAAACTGTGAAATAAAAGAAGAAAATTGAATTTGTATGTTTTTTTTTTGACATTGCTACCAGATCTACCATATTTTCGTTCCTTTACTTTTGTGGTAAAACTGGTCACGAGAGAGCAATTTTGAGCAATTCTGACGGTTTTCTTTTTTACCACTTTTACCATTAAAAAAAGTAAAGGAACACAGCTATAGTGGTCACACTACATGTACAACAAACGCAGATAGCAAATTTAACATCTCATATGACATTGATAGATAGTGTAAACACCGCTTTAACAAAGGTAAATATTATTTATTTATTTATTTATTTATATAGAATTATACTTATAGTTAATATAAGGATAATTACAAAAAAGGAGTACAAGAGCATTAGCTACAAAGGCCATCAGCTCATGCTTGTTCAAAATTTATTTTTGTACATTAATTTTTTTTTTTTAGATAATAATATTGTTTTGTTTTATGTACATAAATATTGAATTTATATTTTGATTATTAATAGTTTTGATTAGATCAAATCCTCTGCTTTGCAGAAGAGTGTGTTGTTGTTGAGATAGGATGCTGCAAGATTGAAGTATATGTTTGACGTCTACAACAGCTCCACATTTGGGACATTTATTATCCATATTCTTATTAATTAGGTGTTGATGTGTTAGGATTGTATGTCCCATTCGTAAACGGGAAAATATCTTAATTTTCTTTTTCTCAATGTTCGTAGGATATACTGCTGCTTGGTTTTGTGGGTTAACATCACTGTAGTGGTGATGTTTGAAACTGTTCATGTTAGCGACGTGTTGTTCATGAAGATGGGCTAAGATGTTTGCTTTGAGATCAAGACTTTCGATAATATTATCAAAGAGTAATGGAGAGTTGCAAGCTAACTTTGCAGCCGCGTCAGCATGCACATTACCAGATAAACCAACATGTCCGGGAATCCACGCTATCTTTATTTTATTGCTGTGTGATGTAAGTAGGTCCCTTATTTTGTTGATGCCAGCCCATTTGGTGTTTGATGTGTTCAATATTGATTTTATAGCAGATAAACTGTCAGTAAGAATTATTGTTTTTCCTTTGGATTGTTTTGCTATAGTGATAGCTTGTAGAATTCCTGCTACTTCGGCGGTAAAAATAGAGCAGTAGTTGGATGTAATTTTGGAAGCAAGTTGCCAGCTTTATTTACAACTGCATAAGCGGTTGTAAAGTCATTTTTTGAAGCATCAGTAAACAGTATTGACCAATCTGCGTGCTGTGCTATAATTTGCTGGAAATGTGACACGTACATTTCGTTGGGCGTGTTATCCTTTTTGAAAAATGATAAAGATATATCACATGAATTTTTAGGGAACATCCAAAAGGGATATTTTGAAGAGTAACTCGTCACCTTATTTTTAAAATCAATGATATTGTTGTGGATACATTCATATATAATAGATGGCATTTTAGGTACACGTTTTGATGAAATTGCCTTTTTGACGTCTTCATCTATTATCGATGAGTTTATAGACATAATTTTGGGCAATAGTCTGTTTTTACTCTCAATAAATCTTTCCTCCAGTGACGGCAACCCAGATTCAGTTAGTAATATTTTAATTGGTGTTGTGCGGTAAGCATATAAACTTGATCTTAGGCAGTCGTGGTATACAGATTTGATGAATTTTAGCGAAGACTTTGGGCTGTTACCATACATGTAAAATCCATAATCAATTTTACTTAGTACTAGTGTTTTCACTAGATACGTAAGTGTGTTGATATGTGCGTAGCATCTGCTCGACAAATATTTGATGATGTTTGCTCTGGGAATTAACTCCTTTTTTAGTTTTAAAATATGGGTTTTCCATCTGTAATTCTTTGTAAATGTTATGCCCAGAATCTTTAAATCATTGACATATGGAAAAGTAATGTCCTCAACTGAAAATTCGTTGGGTTGGCATCTCTGCTTTCTGCATATGTGAAGTATTGAGGATTTCGATGACGATATTTTTGAGCCAGATGTTTTGCACCAGTTTAATAACTAACGAATTATTTTGGAGAATGTTTCATTGGTCTGGTTGTTGTCTTTTTGAAGACTTAAAATGTAAACATCATCAGCGTACATGCAATGGTAGATTTTGTTGTATTTGTTAATTATAGCGCTGATGTGGTTAAAAGCTATTTGGAAAAGGGTTACTGACAGCGGCGATCCTTGCGGTATACCATTTTGCAAAGTGAAACTTTTAGAAAAAAAATTATTTATTTTTACTCTAAAAGTTCTTCCAGAGAGAAAAGATTTGATATAATTTAAAATTTTGGAGCCGCAACCCCAAGATATTAACGAGTCGATGATGACGTGGATACCAATATGGTCAAAAGCTTTTTCGAAGTCAATAGCAAGTATAGATATGTGATTTTTTGTGGAGATAGCTTTGGTGGCAAAGAAGTCTATGTGGAGAAGGGCATCGGAGCAACCCTGTTTGGCTTTGAATGCTACTTGGTTAGATGTAACTAGTTCTCTTGTTTTCAAAAACCATGCTAAACGACTCGAAATTATTCGTTCCATTAATTTTGCGAGGCAAGGCAGTAATGAGATTGGCCTGTATCCGGAGAAGTTGGTTTTACTCTTATTTGGTTTTGGAATGGGAACAATTATAGCTGATTTCCATGAGTAGGGTATAACACCAGTGTTAAAGATTACGTTGTATAAGGACAGAAGTTTATCTTTGCCCACGTTGGAGAGGTTTTGTAAAAATACATAAGAGATGCGGTCATGCCCGGGTGTGTTACCTTTAACTTTTTTTAATGCTAGATTTAGTTCCGAAATAGTTATCTCATTCTCCATAAAGGACGAGTATTTATTGGTTGCAGGATTAAAGAACTTGTTTGCGATGGCGTTTTTTGCGTTGTAAAATTCGTTGGTGAAATTGTTATCCGAAGATTCTGCGGACCATTTTTGACCGAAGAGGTTTGCAATATCGGTAGGATTGGTAAAAATGTCATTATTATCTTCCATGGCAGTGAAAGTGTGCGATGTATTCCTGTTGGAAATCCTATTTACTTTATTCCAAATATCAGACAAGGGAGAATCTCTGCTGATTGTGTTTGTGAACTGTATGAAACATTTTATTTTTGCTTGTTTACATTCATACCTGAACTTTGCGTTTGATTTTTTGTAGATAATTCGGTTGCTGACTGTTGGACTTCTACGGAAAATCCGATATGTTTTTATTTTGTTTTGACGATAGATATTTAGATCTTTGTTCCACCAGGGGACGTAATGTTTTTTGTAATCCTTTTTTGTTGGTATATACTTGTTTGCCGCAGATCGTATTGCTTTGGTTATTGTAGCGTTTATTTTATTGGGATTGCTGCTGAGTGATTTGCCGTCTAAATTTGAATCTACGGCAGAACTGTAGAGTGGCCAATTAGCATTTTTAAAATTGTATCTTGGCATACGTTTTACAGATGTCCAAGAAGAATTGGTGCTGATTGTTGTTGCAATAGGGAAATGGTCGCTGCTATATAGATTATTTATTGTCTCCGACGATGCAATTGGTAAGAGGGCAGTGGAGCAGCACGCAATATCAATGTTCGTAAATGTGTTTAAGGTAGATAGATGCGTAGCATTGCCATCATTTAAAATACACATGTTGTGCATATTCAAAGCCTGTTCCAGAATAACTCCTCTAGAATTATTTGTTTGGGAACCCCATAGTATATTCCAGCAGTTGACGTCCCCAATTAACAAAACTGGAGATTGGATGTTTTCAAAAAGTGATGAAATGTCGTTGACAGTAAATGACTCATTAGGATGTATATACAGCGATATAACTGTTATTTTGATATTTAGTGTTATTTCCATAACGATGTTTAGGAGTTTAGAGGAATTGTATATCCTTTTATGAGGAATATGTTTCTTGATAAAGACAGCTAAGCCATTTTTTGCCGCTATATTTGAGGGGTGGTTGATGGAGTAAGCAGTAAAAGTGTTTGGTGCTATAGCTTGGGATTGAAATGGAACGTGTGTTTCCTGTAGTGAGATGAAGTGCGGGTGATGATCTTGGATTAACATTTGTAGATCAACATAATTATTTATTAGCCCTTTGATGTTCCACTGTACTATCTTGAAATTAGTCATGATTGAGAAAAAGAAAAAAAGAAATAATGTTTTAGATAAAAACATTATTCATTCATTTGAATATCTTGAAGATCGTCGATTTCAGATCTTCTTTCCGTTATTTTGGCTGGCGTGCCAGTATTTACATTTGATTCGCTTGAGGATGATGTTTGAGATACGTCTGTGTATTCAGATACTTGGTTTGTCTTGTTTTTGTTGTTGTTTAAGCTTTCTATTTTTGATTTTATGCTTTTGAGTAATTCTTCTCTATCTATTTGTTTTGTGTTGAGGTTATCGTTGTTTGTTTTGGTGATGGTTGTGTGATGAGTTTTATTTGAGTTTGATGGTTCTGAGTTATTTTGCTCATTTGATGTGTTTGTGTTTTGTTGATTTTGCTTTGACTTTAATAGTGTTGTATTGGTATTGTTGTTGGTAGCTAGACCGACATTGGAGATATTCTCTGAGTTGTTAAATTTGTTGTTGAGTGCTAATCTTTTTTTACGCTCTTCAATTGCATCTGAGAGTTTCTCAGTTGGAATTTCATTTGGAGTGTGCTTTGGGGCATTAAGAGATGCTTCTTTAAAAGAACATTTGTTATGTATTTTGTACCTGAGTACCGTTTTTCTTTGTTGGATCTCTGGACAATTTTTGTTTGTGGCTCTGTGTTCATGACTGCAGTTGATACATTTGATATGTGTACATGGTGTTGGGTCATGTAAAGAAGAAGCACATACTTCACATACCGGAGAATTTTTGCAGAACTTTTTCGTATGTCCCAATTTGAAACAGTTTTTGCATTGAATGGGGTTTGGAATGTACTCCTTTACAATACAATTTATTATGCCGATTTCGATTGTTTTTGGTATCTCATATAAATTGAAACTTATAGTGCGGTTACACTACAGTTTTTTGCCGGGTTAACCCACTTTATGAGGATTTATTGCTTAATCTGGTCAAATCTGACCAGATTTGCCATACAAAAATTAAATCCTCTTACGACTGGGTTTATTTTAAATCCGGCACAAATCCACCAAAAAGACAGTGTTGTATTCGGCATTTGTGCAAAAAAATCCAACTCTACTCAAAAAGTACCAAAAGTTGCAACTGTTTTTGCAACAGAGTTAGTCGTGTTTTACACGTTTACGATTGGTCGCATGAGATTTTATGGAGTTAATAAATCCAAAGTTACTTGAAAATCATAAAATTATTTATTTTTTTACATTGGACACTTTTTTAACAAAAAGTACGCTTGATACCATGATACAAAAATGTATCCCTGTGTGTAAAATATACCAATATGAACAAAGAGTGACGATATCTCACACGAGAAATTGTAAAAGTGTAAAACACGACTTTATTAGTTATTTTGTATGTATACGTAAACAAACATCAGCTGGCAGTTTATATCCTCGAAAAGCTAAGTGTAACCAGCAAAGATTAACCCACTGGATCTATTAAACCCAGTGGGTTAACCTTCAATAGTGTAACCGGGGTATTAGTATGTGTGAAGGAGTGTTGTATACCATACCATCATTAAATCTAGTTACTTTTTGACAGTCAACAACACCTTGCGATTTTAATCCAGTAACAATTTCTTCTGTAGAAAGATCTGTGAGTAGATCGCAGTATACAAAACCTTTAACTATGTTCAATGTTGGATGATAGAAACACTCGACAGGACAAATGCCAGCGAGGTTTTTGGTTTTTATAAAGCGGTTGGCCTGGGCTTCATTTTTTGTTAAGAAAAGAAGATTTCCATCACGGGTGAATATTGTTTTGAGAGTGGGTTCGGAAGAAATTCCTTGAATTGCTTTTGATATCAGGAAGATGTTGAACGATTTTAGCGTTTTCTCCGTATTTATGCTTTTCATTACCACATATTTTGGACAAGCTTGATTTTTGGGTTTTTGATGAGTTAGGCTGGGGAAGTTCAAAGAGCTTCCCAAAACTAGAGGTGTAGTCTTTTGTTTTTTCCGTTTGGGGGATTGGTTACCCCCAAGGCAAATTTATAGAAGGTATATGCATGAATTACAACAACTAAAAAATTTACAAAAACAACATTGTTGTTATGGAAAATTAATTGTCAAAAATACGTATTGAGTAATAGGGTCGTTCCAAAAATGTTTTCAGGAAAAACATAAATACGTTTTGAAAATCATCTAAAATAGAACAAATTTGAATCAAAATGTAAATATAACGCATTCAGAACTCTCGTAGGTAATTTTTATTATACGTTTATGATGAAAAGAAGTATTTTTTGGTAGCAAAGTTCGAAGTTTCAAATTTCATGAGTAGATCCTATTACATTTTGAAAACCAAATTTACAAAAAAAGTAAAAATACAGCTGATTGTCACTTCTACCTTCTATAAATGTGCCTTGGTTACCCCCATCGGGATCTAAGATCCCATAGTAATTTCCTCCTGAGGAGGATGCCATGATAGCGATGGCCTAATTATTATCACTATAGCACTTTACACGTAAGAAAATGTTCGTAAAAAAACTCGTTGTTGTAAAGAGAAGAATGTAACTGCGTGCGCTGAGTAAAAATATGTCCGTTCACAACAGGTGTTGAGAGTAAACTCAGGTAAATATTATCTACGATACATACATACATACATACATACATATTTTATTGCTACGCAGACAGTAGGAGTAACATATTTTTGTAAAAATAAGTAAGGTGATAATTGAAATGTGTTGAAAACGGATAACAAGTTTTGGGTTTTTGACAATCAATACATGAACTCGACTGTCATGCCATGTGTAAACGCAGGGTTAGTTTTCTGTCTTGTTTACTTTGTCAAACCTGACGCCATACGCCTGATGTGTCTGTGTTTAGCGTTCTACTGTAGATCGCAGTTAAACTACTTGTAATTGGTACTTTAGTTCACATCACTAGCAGTGAGTCATTCGTTGTGTATTTAGATATAAAGAATACAAATTAAAAATATCGCTGCTTACGCTAAGAAAATGAAAACATCTTCAGGTTCCAACGACATTCCTCCCAATGTATTGATAAAATCAGAACCATCTAATATTGAAAAGGACGCTGATAATCTCATATTCCCATCGCCACACTCATCAAATAATCTTCAAACTGGAAACATAAATAAACGACCAGCTTCTTTGGACTTAAAGAACGCAAATAAAAAAAGGATGGTTCCGCCTTCTCCATTAGTTATCGAGTCTCCTGAAAATCAGCAAAAACCACCCCCTCTAACCACTCCAGATCTGGACAAAATACTCCATTTTCTACCCACACCTCAACCAGGATCAATTTTTCAAACAAAAGCTGGTGCCGTCACTTCCGAGCAGGAGGCTTTTGGGAAAGGTTTTGAGGAGGCGTTGCATAGCCTTCATAGTAATAATAAGCAGCAAAACCATGCCACCATGTCAAACAATAGTGGAAGTGAAGTCATTACAACATCTTTAAACACAACTAGTACCATTGCTTCTGGGATGAGTGGTGGATCTTTTACATACACTGAACTTGGTAATAAAACATGTACAAATGTAATAAAAGATACATTGAAATTAATATTTTTTTACAGAGTCATTCAACTCTATTCCAATAAAAGATGAGCCTCAAAATGTTTCCACATCCCCCCCAGTAAGTCCGATAGATATGGAAACACAAGAGAAAATTAAATTGGAGCGCAAACGCCAACGAAATAGGGTCGCAGCTTCCAAATGTCGAAAACGCAAGCTTGAACGAATTTCAAAACTGGAAGAGAAAGTAAAAATGTTAAAAGGAGAGAACTCGGATCTGGCGTCTATAGTTAAAAGTTTAAAAGAACACGTTGCTCAATTAAAACAGCAAGTAATAGAGCATATTGAATCTGGTTGTAGTATTCAAACGATGTGTACAAATGGTACTATACTACTACAAAACAAATAAAAATTAAAAAATCATCTTGGCTGTTTGGACTGACTTCACAAACGCAACATTGCGACAAAACAATATTACGCATTTTCGAGATAAAATCGAAACTACAGAACAATTTTTAAAAGAATACATATATCAATTCTCTTTCACTCGATCTTACTCTTCAAGTAAACACTCTACCGCACACTGCGGTTGCAGGCAGTTCAAGTCCGAGTTTGAGCTGTGTCGGTCCCAATATAAGGGTACCGTCCGATTTGAGGTATTATGACGGTTTTAGCCACATTTTCAGATCGAGTTAGGAATAATTCCGCATTCAGGGTTACTAGTGGTCAAAAATGTTTCGATATAGACTTTATCAGCCCTATTCTGAACGCATGGGAGTTTGGAATTTTTTCCCATTCCCACATTTTCGTATTCTGAATAAAATTTTGTGGGAGTTTTTTCCCCATTTCCCATCTCCCCTCATTCTGAATGAAGTTCGAATTGGGAATTTGTTCCCATGGGAAAAAAGTATACATTCTCTATCTTGAATTGTGGGAGAATTTTGTGTATTTTTGTGGGAAAAATCTCCCCAGCAAACAGTGTGGGAGTTTGAAAAAAATTTTCAAGAAATTTCATATTTTTATGAAATTTCATATTTTAAGACATCTGCACGACAAAATTATTGCAAATATTTATAATCGCCATGTGTTTGCTTAATAAAAGCATACAAAATGTACTGTAAAATATGTTAATAGTAGACTTCGGATTTTGCATATTCTTATATGATACAAAAACCTGCAAGAATCTAAAACATGTTAGATTCTTGCAGGTTTTTGTATCATATAAGAATATGCAAAATCCGAAGTCTACCGATAAAAAAAAAACAAAAAAAAAACGAACAAAACAAAAAAAGTAGTAAAAATTAGTAGATTTTTGCAGTTCTGGAACAGACCATATGTATTGAAATACGAGAAAAAGAGTCATGGTTGATTCTATTAACGCAGAACAACAAGTAAAAACAAATCAATTTCAAAAGAATTTTTGGCAATAATTATTAAAATATATTGGAAAATAACCATAATATTCAATCTTTACAACTTTTATTCATTTTCGTAATATAACTTTCGGGTTTTTTAAATCAGACGACCAACGTTCTATTGAAAACGTGTTAGTCTCCTCAACGACACGACAAAGATCACAGGCGTACATACATATATGCCAAATTATTGCAATGCTATTCCACTTTCCGAAATGCCTTTTCTTGAATAGGATCGTTATTTTTGAACGTAGAAGCTTGAAATTTTGCAAGGGCATGTGTTTTAGTTTTAGATTCAATCACAAACGTATTTTATTTATTTATTTATTATTATTATTTTTTTTTTTTTTGAGATCCTCTTCGGAAATTTATGGTGACGATATGTAATAACACGCAAAAATATGCAATAATTGAGAAAAATATCCGAATTTATCTTTTTGATTTTTTTTTTAAATATGCAAAATACGAGTTCTAGCGATCATTAGGAATAAGTAAAACTAGCGATATACTCGTTAAATTTTTAAATTCGTTACAAACTTAAAAGTTCCGATTACTTTATACACAAAAATTATTTTTGCCTACTAATTAAAAAAATGCTTACACCAATTCGCACATTCTGAAGAAAATGTGCTTATTAGAACAACATCACACATCGCTGACTCCATTCACTTAAAAATCCATAAATCAATGCACGGTTGTTGAATTAAGTGAGTTGTGCTTTTGCTAATCTAATTCAAAAACCGCGAATTCAATGTAAATAGGCATTTTGTATTACAAAACAAAATTACAGCTCCCAAAAGTATGCAATAATAATTTGGTGTAACTAATTTCGAATTTCGAAATTTCAGCTCCCATGGTTTGCTCTTCCCACGTCGTTTAGAATATGGAAAACGTGGGAATGGGAAATTTCGCTCCCATGGGAAACAGTTCCCATGGGAATGTTCAGAATAGGGCTGTATATAACAATACCGTCCGATTTTCGGTATTTCAAGGTCTTATGGGCCAAATACATACTGTCCGTTGAGCGCCGCTTTACAACAACCACATGAAAACTTCAAGAAAAAACTTGACATCACTTACGCATTTTTCATGTGGTTGTTGTTTTCAACGCGCAACGCTTCACTAACAGTTGGTATTTGCCCTATAGTCTCATCACACTGAAACGTCTGAAATTTCAGTCTTCGTTGAACTTTTCACCCTCGATTTAACCCACTTTGAAAAATTTAATAAAGCTGAAGCCAAGCTTTACTCTTTTATAATCCCCTAATTGTGATTTTATATTATACAAATTAAATACTTTTGGATGATTGACTGACTGATTGATTCACCAACGCCCAGACGAAACGGCTGAAGCTAGAATCCTGAAATGTTGGGTGTGGATCACTCTTGGTCCGAAGGGTTATCTGACCCCTGGCTGGGTTTGTCGAATTTCGAACTGGAAGGGTACGAAAAGCACTAAAAGGTACTAAATATGGTACCGTTTGTATTTGGCGAATCGGTAGAGCAAGAACTTTGAAATTTGGAATGAAGGTCATTGATGGAGTGTAGGAAAGATGTGCTAAAGGGTTTTTAGAAAGTCGAACTATAAGTGTACGAAAAGTACTAAAGTGTACTAACTTTGGTACGTACCACTTCGTATTTTGTGAACGGATAAAGGTTAAAATTTGGTGTGAGAATCAAGGTTAAAAGGTACGGTTGACATAAGCAGGTGGTTTAGGAAAAGTTTACACATGTGTACGAACAGTACTAAATGGTACTAAATTTGGTACACTTATGATTTGGGCGAACGGATAGAGCTGGAATCCTGAAATTTTGAACTAAGGCTACTGTTGGAGAGTACAATGGATGCAGTTTTAAAAATTCGTACATATGGGTACGACAAGTACTAAATGGTACTAAATTTTGTACAATTTGGATTTAGGTTGAGCGGATAGAGCTGGAATCCGGAAATTTTTGAATTCAGGCTGAGTTTGGAGGGTAGAATGGAATTTTCAAAATTCGTACTTATGGGTACTAACTTTGGTACAATTACGATTTGGACGAACGGATAGAGCGGGAATCCTGAAATTTTGAATTAAGGCTACTGTTGGAGAGTAGAATGGACGTAGTTTTGGATACGAAAAGTACTAAATGATACTAAATTTGGTACAATTACGATTTGGACGAACGGATAGAGCTGGAATCCTGAAATTTTAAATTAAGGCTACTGTTGGAGAGTAGAACGGAAGCAGTTTTGAAAATTCGTACTTATGGATACCAAAAGTACGAAATAATACTAAATTTGGATTATTGAATTATGGCTGCTTTTAGAGTGTAGAGTGGAAGCAGTTTTGAAAATTCGTACTTATGGTACGACAAGTACTAAATGGTACTAAATTTTGTACAATTTGGATTTAGGTTGAGCGGAGAGAGCTGGAATCCGGAAATTTTTGAATTCAGGCTGAGTTTGGAGGGTAGAATGGAATTTTCAAAATTCGTACTTATGGGTACAAAAAGTACTAAATGGTACTAAATTTGGTACAATTACGATTTGGGCGAACGGATAGAGCTGGAATCCTGAAATTTTGAACTAAGGCTACTGTTGGAGACTAGAATAGAAGTAGTTTTGAAAATTCGTACTTATGGGTACGAAATGTACTAAATGATACTAAATTTGGTACAATTATGATTTAGGCGAACGGATAGAGCTGCAATCCTGAAATTTTGAAATAAGGCTACTGTTAGAGAGTAGAATGGAAGTAGTTTTCAAAATTCGTAGTTATGGGTACGACAAGTACTATATGGTACTAAATTTTGTACAATTTGGATTTAGGTTGAACGGATAGAGCTGGAATCCTGAAATTTTGAATTAAGATTGATGTTGTAGTATGGGATGGAGATAATTTGGAAATTCGTACTTATGGGTTACGAAAAGTAATAAATTTGGTACAATTAAGATTTGGGTCATCGGATAGAGCTGAATTTCTGAAATTTGGAATAAAAATTGCTACTGGAGTATTGTTGTTGTTGTAACAGTGTTTTATTATTATGTTTGTATGTTCGTTCTCCTGTTCAATCTGGCTCTGGGTCTATCTCCAGTTCCAGGAAGTTGGCTACTTCGATGGGATGTAACCACAGATCCACTGGAGTCAGATGAGTAGGCTTGGCGGGGCAGTTGAATAGGTGCGCGCTCTTCAGCTGCGATAGGTGGGGGATGTGTTACGATGACTGCATTCACACAATAATTGCTTATGGTCTTAGCAACTGTGTCCGTGTGAATGCTGTTCAAACCTGCCTGATATGCCTATTGATCTAGAGGTTCTCTCCTATATTGTTGGACCATCGTCTCTAGAGCATGAATATCCTTCTTGATATGCCTGGTTGTATCGGTGGCCAGCAGACGGTAACACCCGAGCAAGTACTGCAACGATAGCATCTCATTATGTTGTCGTACTGGAAGAATCTTTGCCTCCTCATGTAGATGGTCCACTGTAGATTTGAGGAGGCACCCTGTTGCTGTTCTCAGGGCGGCGTTCTGACAAATTTGAATATTATCCAATTGCGTTTCACATAAATTCGGGACCAAACTGGCGCCGCATAGCTTAACATAGACCGACCTATCGCTTTAGACGTGGTCAACAAGGTTTCTTTATCTGCACCCCAAGTGCTGCCGGCTAGGGACTTGAGGACCTTGTTCCTACATTTCAGTTTATCGCAGATAGCTGTGGCATGCGCAGACGACCTGACGACGTATTTGTTTCGTTTTTCTGTGCTGGGAGCGGCATATCCCGGAATGTCTGCTCCGGATTCTTTTGGTCCGTGCCGGGACGGAGGAAAACCCAGGACCAATATATTTTTGCTCGGTTTGTCACATCCGCATCTTCACCCATATCCAATCTTCGGTGAGATGCAATAGATGTCAGGAGTGGGTGCATTTAAGGGGTTTCTCTGGACTTGCCCACGCGAGGGACTATGTTGTTGCATGCTGCGTGTTGTGTATTTAGATTGAAAATGAGCACGCGTTGATTAAATAATAATCCTTTATTTAATCTCTATTATATAAAACTTAAATGACGTTCGTACGTGAATCAAAAATTCAACCATTTTACAATCGATTTGCTTCGCGTTTGTCTTATTTGTTCGTATTTATCCAAGGAAGGATCTGACGTATTTTATTTTTGAGATATCGCGAAAAATACGCGACAATTTGCAAAAATATATGTATTTTGAAGAAAGATTGTCAGTGAATATTGTCTTAAAATTTTCGTATTTATCCTAGGAAGGATCTGACGTACTTTATTTTTGAGAGATCGCGATAAAATTGCGAAAATCTGCAAAAATATATTTGGAAGAAAGATTGTTAGAGAATATTGTCTCAAAATGTTCGTACTTATCCAAGGAAGGATCTGATGTATTTTATTTTTGAGATATCGCGAAAAATCCGCGAAAATTTGCAAAAATATATTTTGAAGAAAGATTTTTGAAATTCCACATTGATCTGGAGATATATCGGGAAAGGAGGTATCTCCAAAAAATATCTACGAACACGAACGGTAATAGATTTAGTCTCCAAAAATTGGATGTGCGGCGGAAAATAATTTAGGAATAAGAATGCCAAATTATATTAAAATCGGCCCAGATCTCGAGATAGCTCCCATATATTTTTTCGGCCGATTTGATGCATTTTCAATAAAACTCGGAATGTGTGACAGAATTTGGTCATGGTAGAACAAGAAAAGGTAGCAGCAATACCCAGCTGACTGAACTGGGTTGTAGTGTTAGTGTCAAATTCCATACGACATTTTATGTATTTATTTCTATGTTCGATGTATATTAGGGATATATATTTTTGAAGAACAAATTTATTAATCAGAAAAAAAACTATTTCCCATAAAGACGGCTTCATATCATTGACATGTAACCTCCTACAGGTCCGAACGACATGCCGCACACTAAAACACCGTTTATAGAGGCGGTACAATATTTGTTAAGTCCCAATTTACATTGGGCGAGTTTACTTGCGGCAACTGTCATTTTGTAGGAGGGAGAGGTGAGGCATATGGTAACCCTTTGCCTCTCAGCACCCTCTCTCACCTACAAACTGACAATTGCCGCAAGTAAACTCGCCTACTGTAAATTGGGACTTATATGTGTGGTGTTTTGTTAAACTTGAAAATAATAAAACCCTAATAAACATGTGCTTTTTTGTTTTCAAAAGCAAACTATGGAAGCAGCTTCTTTTTTTTTCAATGAATTACCAGCGACCCCAAACATTTTTGCAAGAATTCTACTTTCTGCAAGAAATTATGCATTTAGTGGAATGATGTGAAAACATTCAAATTGAAAATGTAACGAGTTTTCATTCATGTTTTCCAAAATATTCAACCAAATGTGAAAAATTATTAGTTTTTTAAATTCCAATAATTTATAGACATTTCCTTGTTTTGTTTACAAATACAACTGACAGTAACGTTACAAACAAAAACAAATTCCTTTGTGGTTGTTGTTCGAGTTGTATTTGTTGTAGTATTAACTTTACCTTGTATTTGTTCTACCATGGAATTTGGTGTAGAAATATGTATGCCAAATTGTAATGAAATCGGTTCAGATTTGGATATAGCTCCCATATATACTTCCGGCCAATTTCAAGTATTTGATTCAATAAAATTTTGAATATGTGACGGAATTTGGTATAGATAGAATATGGCTCCCATTTTAATTTTCGGCAATTTCATGTATTTTATGCATTAAACACGCTATGTATGTCCACTTTTATTGAAATTTGGTATACGCACCATCTCGGATGTCAATTTTTGAAAATTGTTTAAAATTGTTTAATTTAAATACATTTTTTTTAATTTTTGTGAATGAAAGTTTGAAAGAAAGGTTGGTCTTAATTGTTAGCGTTTATTGACAGATTAAATTGGTGTTATCATTTTCAACATGATATTTTGTGGAAAATGTAATAGGAGGCACGCTGAAGGATATGGCTATAACGGCAGATAGTAAATGCCAAGTCACATAATAGGTCACAAATTTCTTTGAATTTGAGAGGTGGCGGGGTGGGCAGAGGTTCTCCGCCCTATTTTTTAAAGAAACTTAATATTTGCAAAAAAATGCCGATGTAATGGTCTAAAAATTAATTTGCGAGACAATGGTGGGGTTGTGTCCAAAGTCGAAATTTTGGTGCGTAAATTTTCTTTAAAACCCTATTTTTTGGCTTCAAAATTTACAATTGTGACTCAGGTGCCCTTGAACCCCGCGCGATTTTAGTTTTTTACGCGCCGGATCTAATGAACCCTTCCGCTTTCAAATCCATCCACTAATACGGCGGTTATAGATACCTTGAAAGTAGGAAATTCTGCAAAATTATATCTTGATGATTCCGCGCATTGAACCGCGTGTGGCATAAATTACCGAGATTCTGGAGTAATATTCGTATTTCGTATAAAATAGAATTTGGTAGCACATCCGCGGTTCTTGACGAATTTGTTTAACATTTGTTATGACGTATTTTTTATAGGAGGTCACTGAAATCGGATACGCCTTATAATCTTATGTACATCGCGCTATTTTTACCCACATAAAGGTTTTTTGAACAGTAAGATGCAGCTGACGGCACACTTTGGCCGCTGAATGAAAAGTGGAAAAATCGCTACATATTGATAGAGATGCACTCGCTGTATCTGAAAAGCGCATGCGCCTTAACTGATTTTAACGAATTCGCGAATGATACGTTTTTTAACTTTTATGTTTTTTCTTTGGTTGTAATTTCAATATTACTTTCTATTTCATAATCCTATTGTTTATCAAAATAAGCAAATACACTTTCCTGTTTGTCATCGCATTTTCCTTGAAGAAGTTTCAGCGAAGTCCGTCAGTCCTTGCATCGAAATTTAGCGAAATAGTAGAGTAACTCCCAAAAATGTTTTTTCAATTTTTCGTATTAAACAAAAAAATATATTTTTGAAATAATATTCTAACAATAAGATTTCGTCTTCTGTTGCTGCTGTAATATGGCAGTTATAAATCCTATCGTTAAAATGTTGGTCTCATATTTTTCTACGCGTTGTCTAGAATCTGTACGTATTTTTAATTTATTTTTTCGAGTTTTATTTGGACTCTAAATTAGAATAAATTAAATTTACTCCAAGATTTTTTCAGTATTTCTTGATTTTCCGCGAAAATAGAAATACATTTAGTAAATATTTAGGCATCTACGGATAGATATTAAATGCTGTTAACGCTTTATATATACATTTTCTTATTACAGCAAAAATGGAATTTTTAAATATTTGTTCTTTATAAGGGAATAAAACCCCCATAACTTTGGAGCGCAGCATCCAATTTTGTGAACGCGAACAGATTTGAAACCACGACTTTTTTCTTAATCTATGTTCCAAAAATTGCGGATGTGCTCGCAAAAAATTTTTTAACATTTCTTCCAATGGAATTGCAAAAGAAATTTGAAATTTACCATATACATATTTAACTTATATTGTGAGCAACAACTGAACAAATACATATCTTCATAGAATGCCGAGATGAAGCAGAAATCACAACATTAGTTTACGTACGAATAGTGCGAGATTGACAGCTGCTGCAAGAACATCACAAAGCGATGAACAACTTGCACAACAAACTAAATCAACACGAGAGCGAGTTGCACGATCACGTTCTCGCTTGAATGAAGATCAGCGACAAGACAATATTGAAGATAGAGAAAGAATGAGACGTAATTGGTCAGGCCAACGTTCATATCAAGACAATTGGGTGCAACGAGTGCGTAGACAAAGGCGTGTCAGATTGGAGTTGAATCGTGCTGCATTCAATTACGATAGTACGATTGATTACAGCTCGCTTCCGGGTGTTTCCATTGGAACGATGAATGTCCTTTGTGAACATTGTAGGGCACTTAAGTTCAAAACTGAAGCACCAGGATTAAGTTGTGTAAATGGTAAAGTTCGATTGCCTGCATTGAATCCACCACCAGAGCCACTACGAACGTTAGTATCCGGTGCAACATCAGAATCAAGACATTTCCTTAAGAATATTCAGTCGTATAATTCATGTTTTCAAATGACTTCCTTCAGCGCAACAAATATCATTAGGGAGGGCAATTTCATGCCAACGTTCAAGGTAATTGCTAATTTCTGTGAAATGTGGAATTATTGCGTTTCAAATTCTGACCTCACTGATTATTCTTTAAAGCAGATTCAAGGACAGGTTTATCATAAAGTTGGGTTGTTGTTGCCATTCGCTGACGCAAATTATCAATTTTTGCAAATCTATTTCATTGGAAATCCAGTCGATGAACTAAATCAACTATGTACAATCTCTCCAAATATCAGAAGACAAATAGTTTCAGAATTGCAAGGTCTATTTCATGAATACAATGCCTTAGTTAGGTTGTTTAAAACGGCATTGAATAGAATGCCATATGATGATCATAGGATCGTTATTAGCGCTGATAAAACACCGGTTGGACAACATGAACGAAGATTTAATGCTCCTACTATCCATGATGTGGCAATTGTAATTGTTGGGGAACAATTTCTACAAACAGATATTGTTATTCAACGCAGAAATGATCAACTTCGACGCGTTTCTGAGCTTCATCGCTGTTACGATGCCTTGCAATATCCAATTTTGTTTTGGGAAGGTGAAGACGGTTACGATATAAATGTCAAAATGCATGATCCATCAACTGGTAAGAAGTGAAAATATAATGGTTACACATAACAAGTGAAAAAGGTATTAAGATCGGCCGGGCCGAACTTTGCATACCCTCCACCACAAATTACATTGGAACCAGGTTTCAGCCGAAAACCGGGCGGTACCGTTCTACAGGGGCTACACTAAAACGTGGATCTATATCAATAAATCTGTGCAGAAATTAGTGTGTAATAGCATTAACAGAGACTCAATAATGTGTGTGAGATGTTAATAACAAACCTCGGGAGACACCGTTCTATGTGGAGTATATCCTGTTCACGGTGCTCTTGAATCTGATTTAAATGGAAGGTGCATACCCCTGGGAAGTTTTTGCGTCTTCAAACTACAATTTTCAAATATGAAAAAAATCAAAAAATAAACAAATCGCCGGAGCGCTTTTTAAATAAATCGCGTTTCAAATTGACATTTTAAGGGTTTTTTAGGTCTTCGCGATTTTGCTTGGAAACCGCAAGTCCTTACGAAATGGGACTGAAGAAAATGTTGTAGCTATGAAAATTTTCTACAAGATTGACCTATATGATATCTTCGTAGTTTTTACCATTATTGAGATATAAAATTTCAAGTCTGTATCGCCTCTTTATAAAACAGTATTATACACAGTGCTCCTTCTTAACCATCTTTAAATGAAAACTGCTTTCACCAGGAATGTTTTTGTATTTATAAATGAGAAAAATCAAAATACAATCACCCTTATTACGGTTGGCGTTGTCGTATCCAAAATTGCAAGCTGACGTGTCGTAACGTCTAATTGGTATTATGTATGTTTTTGAACAAAAAAGCAAAAATTTCAATTTTTAAAGAATTCTTTTTGTAACAAACATAATTAGAATTATTAGTAGATCATTTTTAAACTTTTAATTCAGAAGAAAAACTAACCCTATAGTTTTTACAATCAAAATAAGTGTTTGGCGTAGACGTTTTTGTGGTGGTTGGCGTAGTCGTTGTCGTAGGGATATTTTTTGGTACCACGTAACATTTACGACAACGACAATTTTTTTCTCATACAAAATTTAAAAAATATATATTTTTTAATTGTAAAACTATTTGTTTGAAATCATCTTTTGAGCAAGAACTAAGAAATGTACATTGCATCAATCGTTATATGAGGACTCTAACAGATTTTCAATAGAAAGTTTGTCATCTGATAAAGACACGAAATTTATCTTATGCAAATGAATCAAAGTAGTAATATTTGTATTTATTATAGTTATTTTCCAATATATTTTAATAATCATTGCCAAAAAATTCTTTTAAAATTAATTTGTTTTTATTTTTATATGCTGTCGTTTACAAAATCGGTCACGACTCTTTCCTCGTATTTTAACGCCATACGTAATACCAATTTGTCGTGTTACGCCATACGTAATACCGATTTGTCGAATCAAAAAAAATAAATGTTGTATTTAAACCAAGAAATGCGTTCTGGGAATTACAAATGTATTTCTTTCGATTTTTAAGGATATAAAATGCTATAAAAGACAAAAAATGTCGTTGTATATAATTTTTCATCATATAAAAATGTATCTTACGACTACGCCAACGTCTACGCCTGCGACAACGTCTACGTCACTTGAAGGTCTACGACTACGCCAACCGTAATAAGGGTGAATAAAAAATCGCTGATGGATTTATTTAATAAATCGCGATCAAAGTTGTCATTTTTAGGGGTTTTCTAGATTTTCATGATTTAGCTTGGAAACCGCAAGTCCTATTTTCCTAGGATTTACCATTTTTGAGATATTGAGTTTCAGATGAAACTTTCAGATTGTTTCTTAGGTCTTCAGGATTTAGCTTGAAAACTGCAATTAATTCCTAAATGAGACTAAAGAATATGTTGTTGCTGCAAAAATTCTCTACAAGACTGGCTTTCGTAATTTTTTCCTTTATTGTACCGTTTCTGAGATACATATAAGTTTAAGTTGGGAAATTGCAGCCATGACATTGTTTTATAAGGTGGCAAAACTGTCAATCCATTGTCCTAATTTGAACTTCTATATTTCAATAACGGTAAAAACTACGAAGTTATCTTAATAGTCAATGTTGTAGAGAATTTTCATAGCTACAATAATCTAAAAAACACATACAGCCAATAAAAACGAAAATGTTATATTGTTATATGGGGCCTATACCTAATAAATTTTTTGTACATGTGTTTTCTTACCTCTGGAAACATAACAAAGTCGGAAGACAAATGGGGGGCTAATACCTTCAAAATTCCTTAAAGCGTCGTAGCTTCGCGTTTCTTCTTGTATGGGGACTATACCAAAACGTGGGCCTAAATTGCCCATTTTTAGTACCAAAAGTTCTAAGGGTTTACTATAGCTTCCACCAACATTTTATCCACATTCTTAAATCCATTCAGATTCAACCGAGCGATCTTTTCTTCCATAGTAATTTGTATGGGACCATAGGTGAATGTTCTAAAGGCCGTATTTATGGTTCAATCGAATCAAAACTGGACCAGTTCATTGTTGTGATTAAACAAGAATGTCTACAATAATTTACCATGATCGTATATTTTATGGGGGTCCAAGGCGAATTTTCAGGAAAACGATCTACAGGCCAGAATTAGATATTAATCGTTAAAAATATTTAATCAGTTCATTGCTTAACTGATCGTAATAAATTTCTGTAGAAATCGTTTTTAGCAACAACAATTACCTGGTAAAGCTTTTTCATCGATTGGACCATAAGTACGGCCTTTACAATATTCCCCTTTAGTCCCATACAAATTACTATGGAAACAAAGATCGTTCGAGTGTCACGGGATAACGTTAACCGATCGCCATAAAATTTCAAATACAAAGTCCTTGGGTCCAATAGGAAACATATTGGGCGTTTTTTGGCCGCCCCAATGCATATACTTTGTGGAATCTAAAATGGTTATTTCGAGGAGTTTTGCCCAATGGCTCACAAAAAATCATTGGAAGCTTTTGACAGAACCATGAAAGATTTAAAAACAAATCAGCAATTATTCGGTGGTGCCTTGGTATTGTTAGCAGGGGATTTTAGACAAACTCTACCTGTTATTCCTCGATCCACTGCTGCCGACGAGTTGAATGCGTCTTTAAAATCTTCAATTTTGTGGAAATATGTCAGACAATTGACACTAACTGCAAATGTGCGCGTTCAATTGCAAAACGATCCATCAGCTGATGAATTTTCTAAGCAACTTCTAAAAATTGGAGACGGAAAAATGCCGATAAATAAAAAAAGTGGACTAATTACCCTACCAACTGATTTTTGTCGAATCACTCAATCAAAACAAGAGCTGATTGAAAGGGTTTTTTCACGCATTACAGAACAATCGTTGGTTGAGCGAACAAGCCATAGTAGCCGCAAAAAATAAAGATGTTAATGAAATTAAAGAAGCGGTTTTGAAGCAGGTACCAGTAGTGAAATTCTCTAACTCATTTTTTGAGTTACCGACAAATATCGGTAAAATCAAAGTGCTTATATTTTCGACAAAATGGCGATGTTTTTCGGCAAGTTAGCAATGAACAAAAAGCAATCGTAAAGTTCTACCGATAGTAAGAGTGCTGTCAACTTTTATTTGAACTTTTCATTCATAGTTCTGCGTTTTAATTTTACCGATATTTGTCGGTAACTCAAAAAATTTGGTAGAGAATCCCACTGCAGGCCAATTATTCACATTTAAATCAGTGGACACCATTATGAATGAAGATGAGGTGGTCAATTATCCCACAGAATTTTTAAATTCACTAGATCCACCAGGACTCTCACCTCACAATCTACAATTGAAAGTTGGAGCACCTATTATTATGTTACGAAATCTCAATCAGCCAATATTGTGTAATGGTACTAGACTTGCAGTAAAGAAATTAATGACCAATGTTATCGAAGCAACTATTTTGAATGGAAAATTTAAAGGTGAAGACGTCTTAATTCCACGTATTCCAATAATACCAACAGACATGCCTTTTGAATTTAAACGTTTGCAGTTCCCGATACTACTTGCCTTTGCTATGACCATCAACAAATCACAAGGACAATCATTGCAAGCGTGTGGATTAAATTTAGAAAATTATTGTTTTTCACATGGACAATTGTATGTAGCCTGTTCACGTGTTGGGAAAACTTCCGATTTGTTTGTGTACGCACCTAATGGAAAAACCAAGAATGTTGTTTACCAAAGAGCATTGCAATAAATTAATTTAAGAGAAAAAACAATTTGGTGTTTTTTGTAGGTTTTCATACCCCAATCAGATATAAAGTTTCAGACTTGGTGTCTAGCGAAGCAGACGGGGTCCGCTAGTAAATAAAACAACAAAGATGAATCGAATATAAAAATAGAGTCGAACGTTTAGATCTGTTTGATGGTTGAAATTGAAGTGAACAAGTTAATCATAACTAGTAATCAAAAATGCTGTTACTAAAAATGTAACGAATACTAATTAGTACAATGCATAGATACTTTAATAGAAAGAGAGAATTTATAGCATAGAAAAAGAGTTGCCATGTGTATGAAATGTAATAAAGAAATATACTACAGTCTCCCAGGCTTAATAAGGACTTGGTCCGTATCCTTAGGCTTGATCGTCATCATCTGGTTAAGCAGGCAGGGATCTTGTTGGCCGAATTGATGGCATGGCACTTCATCTAAAACAGCTTTTGATTTTGAAACTTGTTGGTTATTTGTTGAATTGAACGTGTTCACTTGAATTGATGATCGATGTTTTTTGATTCGTCGCAACAGGTTGATTTCGATTTGTTGAAATGAATGTTTTTTTGAAATGTAATGTTTTATGTGTGTGGAGTTTTTTCCCCCATTTTGTAAAATGCCGGAGACTTCCATTTGCACTCAGAAATTTGCACTATTTCTCCCAGGCTTAGTGTTTGAACATAGTAGAACAAACCAGGTAAAGTAAATACTACAACAAATACAACTCAACACCAACCACATAGAAATTTGTTTTTGTTTGTAAACGTTAATGTCAACGTACATGTAAACAAAATAAGGAAATGTCTATAAATTATTGGAATTTAAAAAAAACTAGTAATTTTTCACATTTGATTGAATATTTTGAAAAACATGAATGAAAACTCGTTAGATTTTCAATTTGAATGTTTCCATATCATTCCACTAAATGCATCATTTCTCGCAGAAGGTAGAATTCTTGCAAAAATGTTTGGTGTCGCTGGTAATTCATTGAAAAAAGAGAAGCTTTTTTAATCATTTGCTTTTGAAAACAAAAAGCACATATGTATTTATTAGGGCTTTATTCTTTTCAAGTTTAACAAAATATCACACATATTAACAAATATTGTATCGCCTCTATAAGCGGTGTTTTAGTGTGGGGCATGTCGTTCTGACCTGGAGGAGGTTACATGTCAATAATATGAAGGAGTCTTTATGGAAAATAGTTTTTTTTTCTGATGAATAAATTTGTTCTTCAAAAAAATATATATCCCTAATATACATCGAACATAGAAATAAATATATAAAATGTCGTATGGAATTTGACACTAACACTTCAGCCCAGTTAAGTCAGCTGGGTATTGCGGCTACCTTTTCTTGTTCTACCATGGTGTTTGAATATGTTTCGAAAATAATTGATGTTTGAACCATGACAGAACTACCAGGTAGTGGTATCACACCAGCTGATCGAATATGAAAAGTCAAATCCCTTTATAAAAAATTATTTTTGTTGTAATTTCCCCAACAACATAAAGAAAGTTTTGACATAACATATTCAACATTTTACGATGCCACTACCTGGGTAATTGTGCTATGGTTTGAACGTTTTTGATTTTGTGAATGCCGAAGATTTTTCCGTTTACCCAGGAATTTGCACCCTTTCACCCAGGCTTGACTATTTTTTGAAATTGATTGATATTTGAAAGTTTGATTGTTTAAAGTTGATTGATTCTCCTTCATCGAAAACAGATTAAAATTTTGAAGGTTGATTTTGGTTAGTATTGTTGAATTGATTGCTCGAAGCTGATTGATTGTATTGATAATTTTGTTTTTAGTCCGGTCAAAATAGACATTGAAATAGCAAAAATTCCCACAGAGCTGAATTTTGGTGGAGAGCTAGGGTTTGCCATTAGAAGCAACATCCTAAAAGTCCGCATCGATCCCATGTGTGCAAAAAAAAATTATTCGGGGTCAAAGGTAAAATTTTAAGGGTTTTTTAGGGTTTCGGATTTATTTTTTGAAAACGGTTGATCTAATCAAAAAGTGACTAAAGTAAATATTGTATCTACAAGTTTGACTTTTACAATTTTTTTCCTAGGAGGAAACATTCTTGAGATATAGCTGTTCTAAAAAACACATGATTTTTATGCACTTATAAGGGAAATATGCACATATTCAGACGAACCGGCTAAAATAAGCGAAGTAATAGGGTCTGTCCCCCAAAAAAAATTATATTTTCTTGAAGAGCGAAATTATAGCTATCTTCTAAAAAAATTCAACAAAATCGGATCGTGTTTAGTAGAGTTATTCAATGTTAGAGTCATTTTATGCGAAAATAGCCCATTTAACCCACATGCATAATCGAAACCCAACGGGAACGACCCCAACGAAAACTCTCCGATTTTTTTCACGTTTTGTCCGAAGGTAGGGTTTGTTGCGCTGATTACGGAAATGTATAATTTTCAACGGTTCCGGATCCGGTTCGCCGGTTATTCGACCCGAAAGGCCAAATTTAAAAACCGGGTTAGACCCGGTTCTACTGAACCGATTACTGCAAAGTAGATATCGTTTGAAAGCTTACGGAAGTATCTAACACATAGTGTCGTTACTTTAACCGGTTCGCCTCATAATGTACTTACGCGGCTAATTCTTTAATTGACCTTTAGATCGCGATATCTTAAAAATGGTAAGTCTTTTTTAAGAATCATAAAGACCACTCTATTATTGAATCTACAACTTTTACTTTAGCCGGCTTTTGCTAAGTCTTACCGTTTTTGAGAAAAATTAAAAAAAAACTGAATAATGCCTCCAAAAATGACCTTTGACCCCGAATAACTTTTTTTGCACACATGGGATCGATGGGGACTTTTAGGACATTGCTTCTAATGGCTAACCCTAGCTCTCCACCAAAATTCAGCTTTGTGGGAATTTTTGCTATTTCCCCCTTATACGCATGTCTATTTTGACCGGACTATTTTACCAATACCCTTGTTGATGGGGTATGCTCAGTGAGTGACTGCATTGCAGTCAATCATCTGATTGCACTGATCGCATGTATGTATGTGTGTGTTGTTGTTGATTTATTTTCTTTTTCATTCGTCTTCGGCTGTCTCCATAGGGCGTTTTCAGACGATAGGGTTTGACTGCTCAAAAACGTGTTGTCCTTTTTGGTTATCATTCGCAAATTGTGCCAGTGATGAAACAAAATGTGGAAGTAAGTGAACGAAAGCGTACATAAAGTACTTTTTGATAAATTCGTTCATGAAATATTTTTATTTATTTTATAGGTATTATACAAATATTACTTCAAGAACATGTTATGATTTTTTAATTAATTTCTTATATAGTTTTCGTAATTGAGATTATTTTAAATGTTTTGAAATAAAAAAATTTTCGAACAGAATTGTTTGTATAAAAGAAGAAAAAAATCCGTCAAGGAAAATTGCCTAATGTAAATGTCATTGTTTAATTACGAATAGTTTCATTCTCTTTTCAAATTATGATGTTTTATTTCTTCCGTTAGAACTTGACCATTTAGCAGAAGTGCAACTTTGTGTTTTCGCACAAAGTGAAAGATGTCAAATTCTAATGAGAATGTACTAAAAATTGGCGCCACTTTGCAGTGTCCATCGTTTGTTTTTATTTTCTCTTTGGCTAAATAAAGAGTTGTCATTCGATTTTCGTCGATTAAAGAAATAACTTGGATTTTCGTCCACTCTTGGATATTCGTCCACAACAACTTTGTAAACAAAAGGTACAGATATTAGCTTTGTTCCTTTACTTTTTTAATGGTAAGAGTGGTAAAAGAGAAAAGTGTCAAAATTGTTCAAAATTGCTCTCTCATGAACATTTTTACCAGAAAAGTAAAGGAACGGAAAAATGGTAAGTCTGGCAGCAATGTCAGAAAAAAAACATAAAAAAAATCAATTTTCGTCTTTTATTTCACAGTTTTTAATTTAGTGTTGTCAGTGTTCGACTTTTTCTTCGGCTTTTCGTCCATTTTGTGAAATAATCGCCAAACAAAAGTCGAAAAATCAGTCTGCCATTTTCTACCTGCAGAAATTTTGCTGGTAGCCTGTGGTAGAAGAGAAAGCCATTTTCGTTCTCTCTCCCCTCTCACTCTCTTAAAAATTGCTTCCAGTTTTGTCACTTTTCGGGGTTAAAGAACGCAAACATTGGTCCAATCGAGCCGAATACATTGCTTCCAGCAAAAGGATTCGGATTCTCTTCACTTGGGAAGCAACAGCAATTGGTTTTTTCGTTGTGTTACAAAGGCGATCTGACTCCGTCACCAACAATAAAGCAACATAAACATCATCATCCCTCATAATTATTGTCATCAACTTCTTTATTATTTAAGAGTACCGTCAAAGAAGTGAGCATTCGCGAATGAAATTTCTGTTTTACAACAAAAAATAAAGTGCTAAATTAGTTTGCTAACATTCGCCCTACAACGCCGTCGCGTCGTTATAGTTGTTGTTGTTATTCTCTTCAAGAATAACTACATTTCTTATTACTTCGTTAGAGTACTCAAAATAGCATCCAAAGTTAAAGAGAGCAGTGATTAATATTTGTTGGTATTCTTTTTCTATTCGAGAAAAATATTAATATCGTTGTTAGTGTATTTTCAATGCATATTCAAATTGCCAAATAAAAGAAATAAAGAAACAAGTAAGAAAGTATCAGTCAGCTGAGCCGACAGAGATATACCCTCAGCCACGTACCCGAAGAAAAAAAGTTAACATAATACTTCTGTAGGTTTTGTAGCTGTTGGGAAAATTTTCCAGGATGGAAAGGGCCGCAAAAACTACATGTTGCAATAAAATTCAGAATGATCCAAGACGAGTGCATTTTTTCCAAACTTTGGGTAGGGTGTACCCATAGGAGTGATCCGATGTAGTACATATTCGGACCTAATACAAATCTGTAGGAAATATTTTTTTCTTTATTAGTCTATGGATATTTTCCTTACAGACTATATAATTAAATATGTTGTACTTAATTTTCTGAACTTAAATATATTACAATTTTACTTTTCAATTTACAAAGTTTGAGCTAAATCGATTTCTCTCTTAAAGGGTTATTTTACACATTAGCCAGTTTAGGTGGTGCCGGTAGGATTTTCTGGACCTTTTTGGGTCATTATCTCAGGAAGTATGGACTTTCCCACGAAAAAAATTACAACGTCGTAACAGGGGCCGCAAGTGCAACCTGCTGCGTCACAAATTAATAAGATCAGAGAGGAGTTGTTAAACTATACTATATTAGAACTCGATCTATGCCTGAAAGTAATATTACCAATAGCAAAGTTTGGCTCAATTCGGTTATTCCCTCCTAGAGTTATCATGCCCACAATCTTGGCGAAAAATTTTGAACCTTTGTGGGGGAGGTACCGGAAGGAGTGGACCGATATGGTCTATCTTCGAATTTAAACTAAGTTTGGACAAAATATTGAAAGACCCAAAATTTTAACCAAATATGTTGATCCGTTCGAGAGTTATCGTGCACTCCAACTACGACACATGGTATTATATGGGTTGTTTGCAGTTGCTGATTTCTGAGGATATATGGACTTGCTCCTGAAAAAACTTAAATCGCCGTAATGGGGGTAGTGAATACAAGTGGCTGCAACAAAAATCAAAGCGTTTCGAGAGCAGGCCTTAAACTGCACTTAAGCAAAATTTTGTGTGAGAGGTACCCGAAAGAGTGAACCAATAGGGTCCATATTGGAACCCCATCTATGTCTGGTAAAAATGTCACGATGTGCAAAGTATGGACTAATTCGGTTACTCCCTTCAAGAGTTATCGTGCGGACAATTTTTCCGAACATTTTTGAACTTTTGTGGGGTAGGTACCTGAAGGAGTGGTCCGATATTGCCCATCTTCGAACTTAAATCAAATCTGGACAAAATATTTCGATACCCAAAATTTTAACCGAATCGATTGATCCGTTCGAGAGTTATCGTGCGCACCAGCCAGACAGACGGACAGACAGACAGACGGACGGACATTGCTAGATCGACTCAAAATTGTCTGAAACGGATATCGTACAAACATACTTGGGGTCTAAAACCATTATTTCGATGAGGCACATTTTTGGCCGTATCAAAGTGTAAATACCCTCTTTAGCCTAAAGGCTGAGGGTATAAAAACACTAACAACTCTACTAGCCACCAGCCGTTGAGTTGTAACAACAAATACCCATCACTGCAGTCATCTGTTCTGTTAATCGTTCGATCGATATACACACACACGTGTTATAAATATACGAGGTCCGCTCCAAAAGGTAAATATACAAGGGGTGCGTGAAAAGTTTTTTATTCATTCTGAATATTTTAATGAAATTTCTTTTCGAATGTTTTTTACAAAATAATTGTTTTTCTTGTTATTGTTGGTAATTAGTGTGCATCTTACAGTCCGTGCACCCTACAGTAGGTCAAAATTATTCAAAATTTTAGGATTTTCGTAGATTTTTGGAAAGTTTTTGGTTTTTCATTTGGTATTCTCTTCAGAAATCATTTGTTTGTGTATTATTCGATACGCAAAATCGAAATTTAGTGCACTGAGAAAAATTTGAAGGCTTTCAGTATACAGTGAAAAATAAAATTTTCAGTTTCTTGTCAAATTTTGTTCTTTTTATTGTATTTTTCGGTACAATAAATTAAAAATAGTGTATTCTCGATAGATTTGTGTACTAAACAAAATTTAGTGACTTTTCGATACACTTGGAAAAGAATATTTTGCATTTTTTTTTTTTGGATTTTGGTGTATTTTTCGGTACATTAAAAATAAAGTTGGGTATTTTTCGATACCGATTTTCACAATTGTTGGTTTATTTAAAGTTTTTTTTTTTGGAATTTTTGAGAAGTTTTTACTATTTTTCGTTTTACATTGGTAATTTGGTACGTTTTATTGTATTTTTCGGTACATTAAAATAAACAAGAGTGTATTTTTCGATACAAATTTTACAAACACTTTGAATTTGGCAGATTTTAAGTAAAATCAACCTAGATTTTCTACGTTGGCTTGCTAAACTTTAGTTCACAAGTTAATATATTATAGCATTTTCGTGCATTGTGATTCTACTTCATGAAGTCAGGTTGTTTTGGTACATATTGGAAAGGCAATTTTTCGATTTCATTCAAATTTTATTTCGATTTTCATCGTAATGTCGGTTACTCCTCTAGACTGTTTCGTCAGAGCTACAGATGCTCTCATTACGTTCCAACTTCACTTCTCTCCGAGATGAAGATCTGGATATCCATATTCTTGAAGCTCAGGCCGCCGAATTTAAAGTAATGTGGAAAAAAGTAAAAGAGATGTTTGACGAATGTCTTAATTTCCTAAAAACTGGCATTACATCCGCAGAGTGTAAATATCAGGTAGCTTTCAAGGCGTATATAAATACAATTGCAATTATCAATCGGAAAATTGAAGAACATAGAGCTAGGTCGAAGAATTCTTCTCCCACTTCTGGCGAAAGATTTTCTGTTCCTGAAGGTTTGAATATAACTAGATCATCAGCTGAAGTATCCGCTTCATACAATGATAATGTTTTCCATAGTTTAAACCTTCCACCATGTGATATTGATATTTTCAATGGCGATTTTCTTTCAAGGCCTAAGTTTAGGGATCTTTTTTCTGCATTGACAACAAGCGCTTGAGTGACATAGAAAGGCTATGTCACTTATTGAAGAAAACTAGTGGCGAAGCGAAAGATATTGTTTCAAAATTCCCTTTGACGAATAGGAGTTTTAATTTGGCTTGGAATGCTTTGAAGGAGACGCACGACAAAGTACGAATTCTGGTGAATAACCAATTAAAGTTATTGTTCGACCTTCCTCATTGATATAGAATCATGTTCAGGATAGAAACAATTACAGCGGGGTATAAATAGTTGCATTTCTGCTATGGAAATTTATGATGTTTCGATCAAAGATTGGGATCCGATTCTTGTTTTCCTTTGCATCCAAAGATTACCCACAAACACTGTTCAATTGTGGGAACAAGATGTTCAAAATAAATCGGTCCTATCTTCATGGAAAGATTTAGATTCCTTTCTTACAGAAAGAATACAAACACTTTGAATTTGGCAGATTTTAAGGAAAATCAACCTAGATTTTCTACGTTGGCTTGCTAAACTTTAGTTCACAAGTTAATATTTTATAGCATTTTCGTGCATTGTGATTCTACTTCATGAAGTCAGGTTGTTTTGGTACATATTGGAAAGGCAATTTTTCGATTTCATTCAAATTTTATTTCGATTTTCATCGTAATGTCGGTTACTCCTCTAGACTGTTTCATCAGAGCTACAGATGCTCTCATTACGTTCCAACTTCACTTCTCTCCGAGATGAAGATCTGGATATCCATATTCTTGAAGCTCAGGCCGCCGAATTTAAAGTAATGTGGAAAAAAGTAAAAGAGATGTTTGACGAATGTCTTAATTTCCTAAAAACTGGCATTACATCAGCAGAGTGTAAATATCAGGTAGCTTTCAAGGCGTATATAAATACAATTGCAATTATCAATCGGAAAATTGAAGAACATAGAGCTAGGTCGAAGAATTCTTCTCCCACTTCTGGCGAAAGATTTTCTGTTCCTGAAGGTTTGAATATAACTAGATCATCAGCTGAAGTATCCGCTTCATACAATGATAATGTTTTCCATAGTTTAAACCTTCCACCATGTGATATTGATATTTTCAATGGCGATTTTCTTTCAAGGCCTAAGTTTAGGGATCTTTTTTCTGCATTGACAACAAGCGCTTGAGTGACATAGAAAGGCTATGTCACTTATTGAAGAAAACTAGTGGCGAAGCGAAAGATATTGTTTCAAAATTCCCTTTGACGAATAGGAGTTTTAATTTGGCTTGGAATGCTTTGAAGGAGACGCACGACAAAGTACGAATTCTGGTGAATAACCAATTAAAGTTATTGTTCGACCTTCCTCATTGATATAGAATCATGTTCAGGATAGAAACAATTACAGCGGGGTATAAATAGTTGCATTTCTGCTATGGAAATTTATGATGTTTCGATCAAAGATTGGGATCCGATTCTTGTTTTCATTTGCATCCAAAGATTACCCACAAACACTGTTCAATTGTGGGAACAAGATGTTCAAAATAAATCGGTCCTATCTTCATGGAAAGATTTAGATTCCTTTCTTACAGAAAGAATTCAGACACTTACGTGTCTTCGTGACATTAGGGGAATTGAATCCAATAATAAACATGAAAGCAAGTTTTCCAAAAGGAGTATTTCCATTTCCTCATCCACCTCTTCAGGTCGATTTTGTATTATGTGCCCTAAGTTAGTTCATCCCTTAAGATTCTGTCCCAAATTCTTAAAATGCTCGATCGATAGTTGCTTTTCGGCACTTCGACGTCATCATTGTTGTATGAGTTGTCTAGCTACAGGTCATGAAGCATATAAATGCCACAGTAAACATAACTGTTCCAAATGTAACAGGCGACATCACACGCTGTTACATCTTGAAATGTCTTCACAAATAGGTTCCTCAAAATCTACGACTTCGTCACATTCTAGTTCGAGCACACCTGTATCCTCGCGGTATTCTTCAGTTCGGAACCAAGATACTTCCACTTCTTCGTCTGGTACGTCTTCGACAAAGAGACAAGTGTTTCATGTTGCAGAAAATAGGAATGTCGTGTTAGGAACGGCTATGGTAAATATTATCCACCAGGGAGTTTCACACCCTGTTCGTGCCTTTATTGACCCTGCATCAGAAGCCTCCTTCATTACTGAGGAGTTACAACAAAAAATTGATATTCCTACCACATCAACAGCGGCTACTATTTCAGGGGTTGATCAAACTATTTTCGCTAGATCTAGCAAGTGCTGTTCATTTGATATTGGTTCCACAACCGATGAAATGTTTCGCATAAAGCTTAATGCATTTGTAGTTCCTAGCATTTCAGAAAATTTGCCTTCGACTCCCATTGGTAAGGGATTATATTCGTGTCTTCCAAATATTCGTTTGGCTGACTCTCAGTTATTCGACTGTAGGCCAGCATACATTTTGATAGGTGCTGATCTATATCCGCAAATTTTTTGCAAGGAATTAAGTTTAATATTTTGGATTCTTTGGTTGCTCAAAATACAGTTTGCGGTTGGATCATTACTGGTCCACTTTCTCCAAGTATAAGAGTATATTCTACAGTAGTAAGATATGCAAATCATGAGGAAAATAAAACTTTGAAAAGCAATTCTCACAGGAAAAGAAACATTTGAATTAATTTTTTCACATGTTCATGTGAAACATTCGCCCTTTTTGGAATTTAGTGTTATTGACTACGTCAAAGTACTTTGTACAAATCTTCTTCAACGTAATCTTGAATCTCCTTGACTATCGTTTAACAATTTCAAAACTGAAAACATTCATGCTGTTATACAAATACTATCTCCTAGAGGTGGAATAGTATTTGAACGAAATATTCAAAAAGACATACAGTTGTTATCGGTACACGATATTCAAATGGACGATTTCGTGGTTCTTCTTATCGAACAATTCTCGCACTTCGTATAAATTAGTCGTTTAATATAAAACGTTATTTCGTGCGTTAACCGTGATCGCGAAATAAAACGAATCGCTCCTATCCGGGAAATATCGAATCGCTCCTATCCGGGAGGTTGAACAAAGTTTCGGTACTAAGTAGTAGTGGATGTAGCGCCAATGGAAATTGGCAAGGGTCCTCCGGACCACATGGGCTTTCCGAGCCATTTATATTATAAGAAATGTACAAAAAGGAAAATGCTCACTATTGACGGTTCCGCCGTTTAATGTAAAATATTCATAAATATGTATTCATAACTAAAGAACTAGAAATTAAGTTGAAACATCGCTGGATATTTCAAGGTGGCCGGCATTGTTTAATTACGAATAGTTTCATTCTCTTTTCAAATTATGATGTTTCATTTCTTCCGTTAGAACTTGACCATTTAGCAGAAATGCAACTTTGTGTTTTCGCACAAATTGGCGCCACTTTGCAGTGTCCATCGTTTGTTTTTATTCTCTCTTTGGCTAAATAAAGAGTTGTCATTCGATTTTTGTCGATTAAAGAAGTAACTTGGATTTTCGTCCACTCTTGGATATTCGTCCACAACAACTTTGTAAACAAAAGGTACAGATATTGTTTTCCAAACAATATATTTTCAATAAAGGATTAATTATTTTTATTATAACGAAATTGATACTGCTGTTGTTTTGTTTTCTTTTTGATTATTTTCATTTATTGCTCCGCAAACAGTCATCATGGTATAAGTAATAACTGTTTCCTCACATATTTTTATAAAAGGATTCGGATTCTCTTCACTTGGGAAGCAACAGCAATTGGTTTTTTCGTTGTGTTACAAAGGCGATCTGACTCCGTCACCAACAATAAAGCAACATAAACATCATCATCCCTCATAATTATTGTCATCAACTTCTTTATTATTTAAGAGTACCGTCAAAGAAGTGAGCATTCGCGAATGAAATTTCTGTTTTACAACAAAAAATAAAGTGCTAAATTAGTTTGCTAACATTCGCCCTACAACGCCGTCGCGTCGTTATAGTTGTTGTTGTTATTCTCTTCAAGAATAACTACATTTCTTATTACTTCGTTAGAGTACTCAAAATAGCATCCAAAGTTAAAGAGAGCAGTGATTAATATTTGTTGGTATTCTTTTTCTATTCGAGAAAAATATTAATATCGTTGTTAGTGTATTTTCAATGCATATTCAAATTGCCAAATAAAAGAAATAAAGAAACAAGTAAGAAAGTATCAGTCAGCTGAGCCGACAGAGATATACCCTCAGCCACGTACCCGAAGAAAAAAAGTTAACATAATACTTCTGTAGGTTTTGTAGCTGTTGGGAAAATTTTCCAGGATGGAAAGGGCCGCAAAAACTACATGTTGCAATAAAATTCAGAATGATCCAAGACGAGTGCATTTTTTCCAAACTTTGGGTAGGGTGTACCCATAGGAGTGATCCGATGTAGTACATATTCGGACCTAATACAAATCTGTAGGAAATATTTTTTTCTTTATTAGTCTATGGATATTTTCCTTACAGACTATATAATTAAATATGTTGTACTTAATTTTCTGAACTTAAATATATTACAATTTTACTTTTCAATTTACAAAGTTTGAGCTAAATCGATTTCTCTCTTAAAGGGTTATTTTACACATTAGCCAGTTTAGGTGGTGCCGGTAGGATTTTCTGGACCTTTTTGGGTCATTATCTCAGGGAGTATGGACTTTCCCACGAAAAAAATTACAACGTCGTAACAGGGGCCGCAAGTGCAACCTGCTGCGTCACAAATTAATAAGATCAGAGAGGAGTTGTTAAACTATACTATATTAGAACTCGATCTATGCCTGAAAGTAATATTACCAATAGCAAAGTTTGGCTCAATTCGGTTATTCCCTCCTAGAGTTATCATGCCCACAATCTTGGCGAAAAATTTTGAACCTTTGTGGGGGAGGTACCGGAAGGAGTGGACCGATATGGTCTATCTTCGAATTTAAACTAAGTTTGGACAAAATATTGAAAGACCCAAAATTTTAACCAAATATGTTGATCCGTTCGAGAGTTATCGTGCACTCCAACTACGACACATGGTATTATATGGGTTGTTTGCAGTTGCTGATTTCTGAGGATATATGGACTTGCTCCTGAAAAAACTTATATCGCCGTAATGGGGGTAGTGAATACAAGTGGCTGCAACAAAAATCAAAGCGTTTCGAGAGCAGGCCTTAAACTGCACTTAAGCAAAATTTTGTGTGAGAGGTACCCGAAAGAGTGAACCAATAGGGTCCATATTGGAACCCCATCTATGTCTGGTAAAAATGTCACGATGTGCAAAGTATGGACTAATTCGGTTACTCCTTTCAAGAGTTATCGTGCGGACAATTTTTCCGAACATTTTTGAACTTTTGTGGGGTAGGTACCTGAAGGAGTGGTCCGATATTGCCCATCTTCGAACTTAAATCAAATCTGGACAAAATATTTCGATACCCAAAATTTTAACCGAATCGATTGATCCGTTCGAGAGTTATCGTGCGCACCAGCCAGCCAGACAGACGGACAGACAGACAGACAGACGGACGGACATTGCTAGATCGACTCAAAATTGTCTGAAACGGATATCGCACAAACATACTTGGGGTCTAAAACCATTATTTCGATGAGGCACATTTTTGGCCGTATCAAAGTGTAAATACCCTCTTTAGCCTAAAGGCTGAGGGTATAAAAACACTAACAACTCTACTAGCCACCAGCCGTTGAGTTGTAACAACAAATACCCATCACTGCAGTCATCTGTTCTGTTAATCGTTCGATCGATATACACACACACGTGTTATAAATATACGAGGTCCGCTCCAAAAGGTAAATATACAAGGGGTGCGTGAAAAGTTATTTATTCATTCTGAATATTTTAATGAAATTTCTTTTCGAATGTTTTTTACAAAATAATTGTTTTTCTTGTTATTGTTGGTAATTAGTGTGCATCTTACAGTCCGTGCACCCTACAGTAGGTCAAAATTATTCAAAATTTTAGGATTTTCGTAGATTTTTGGAAAGTTTTTGGTTTTTCATTTGGTATTCTCTTCAGAAATCATTTGTTTGTGTATTATTCGATACGCAAAATCGAAATTTAGTGCACTGAGAAAAATTTGAAGGCTTTCAGTATACAGTGAAAAATAAAATTTTCAGTTTCTTGTCAAATTTTGTATTTTTCGGTACAATAAATTAAAAATAGTGTATTCTCGATAGATTTGTGTACTAAACAAAATTTAGTGACTTTTCGATACACTTGGAAAAGAATATTTTGCATTTTTTTTTGGATTTTGGTGTATTTTTCGGTACATTAAAAATAAAGTTGGGTATTTTTCGATACCGATTTTCACAATTGTTGGTTTATTTAAAGTTTTTTTTTTTGGAATTTTTGAGAAGTTTTTACTATTTTTCGTTTTACATTGGTATTGGTACGTTTTATTGTATTTTTCGGTACATTAAAATAAAAAAGAGTGTATTTTTCGATACAAATTTTACAAACACTTTGAATTTGGCAGATTTTAAGGAAAATCAACCTAGATTTTCTACGTTGGCTTGCTAAACTTTAGTTCACAAGTTAATATATTACAGCATTTTCGTGCATTGTGATTCTACTTCATGAAGTCAGGTTGTTTTGGTACATATTGGAAAGGCAATTTTTCGATTTCATTCAAATTTTATTTCGATTTTCATCGTAATGTCGGTTACTCCTCTAGACTGTTTCATCAGAGCTACAGATGCTCTCATTACGTTCCAACTTCACTTCTCTCCGAGATGAAGATCTGGATATCCATATTCTTGAAGCTCAGGCCGCCGAATTTAAAGTAATGTGGAAAAAAGTAAAAGAGATGTTTGACGAATGTCTTAATTTCCTAAAAACTGGCATTACATCAGCAGAGTGTAAATATCAGGTAGCTTTCAAGGCGTATATAAATACAATTGCAATTATCAATCGGAAAATTGAAGAACATAGAGCTAGGTCGAAGAATTCTTCTCCCACTTCTGGCGAAAGATTTTCTGTTCCTGAAGGTTTGAATATAACTAGATCATCAGCTGAAGTATCCGCTTCATACAATGATAATGTTTTCCATAGTTTAAACCTTCCACCATGTGATATTGATATTTTCAATGGCGATTTTCTTTCAAGGCCTAAGTTTAGGGATCTTTTTTCTGCATTGACAACAAGCGCTTGAGTGACATAGAAAGGCTATGTCACTTATTGAAGAAAACTAGTGGCGAAGCGAAAGATATTGTTTCAAAATTCCCTTTGACGAATAGGAGTTTTAATTTGGCTTGGAATGCTTTGAAGGAGACGCACGACAAGGTACGAATTCTGGTGAATAACCAATTAAAGTTATTGTTCGACCTTCCTCATTGATATAGAATCATGTTCAGGATAGAAACAATTACAGCGGGGTATAAATAGTTGCATTTCTGCTATGGAAATTTATGATGTTTCGATCAAAGATTGGGATCCGATTCTTGTTTTCATTTGCATCGAAAGATTACCCACAAACACTGTTCAATTGTGGGAACAAGATGTTCAAAATAAATCGGTCCTATCTTCATGGAAAGATTTAGATTCCTTTCTTACAGAAAGAATACAAACACTTTGAATTTGGCAGATTTTAAGGAAAATCAACCTAGATTTTCTACGTTGGCTTGCTAAACTTTAGTTCACAAGTTAATATATTATAGCATTTTCGTGCATTGTGATTCTACTTCATGAAGTCAGGTTGTTTTGGTACATATTGGAAAGGCAATTTTTCGATTTCATTCAAATTTTATTTCGATTTTCATCGTAATGTCGGTTACTCCTCTAGACTGTTTCATCAGAGCTACAGATGCTCTCATTACGTTCCAACTTCACTTCTCTCCGAGATGAAGATCTGGATATCCATATTCTTGAAGCTCAGGCCGCCGAATTTAAAGTAATGTGGAAAAAAGTAAAAGAGATGTTTGACGAATGTCTTAATTTCCTAAAAACTGGCATTACATCAGCAGAGTGTAAATATCAGGTAGCTTTCAAGGCGTATATAAATACAATTGCAATTATCAATCGGAAAATTGAAGAACATAGAGCTAGGTCGAAGAATTCTTCTCCCACTTCTGGCGAAAGATTTTCTGTTCCTGAAGGTTTGAATATAACTAGATCATCAGCTGAAGTATCCGCTTCATACAATGATAATGTTTTCCATAGTTTAAACCTTCCACCATGTGATATTGATATTTTCAATGGCGATTTTCTTTCAAGGCCTAAGTTTAGGGATCTTTTTTCTGCATTGACAACAAGCGCTTGAGTGACATAGAAAGGCTATGTCACTTATTGAAGAAAACTAGTGGCGAAGCGAAAGATATTGTTTCAAAATTCCCTTTGACGAATAGGAGTTTTAATTTGGCTTGGAATGCTTTGAAGGAGACGCACGACAAAGTACGAATTCTGGTGAATAACCAATTAAAGTTATTGTTCGACCTTCCTCATTGATATAGAATCATGTTCAGGATAGAAACAATTACAGCGGGGTATAAATAGTTGCATTTCTGCTATGGAAATTTATGATGTTTCGATCAAAGATTGGGATCCGATTCTTGTTTTCATTTGCATCCAAAGATTACCCACAAACACTGTTCAATTGTGGGAACAAGATGTTCAAAATAAATCGGTCCTATCTTCATGGAAAGATTTAGATTCCTTTCTTACAGAAAGAATTCAGACACTTACGTGTCTTCGTGACATTAGGGGAATTGAATCCAATAATAAACATGAAAGCAAGTTTTCCAAAAGGAGTATTTCCATTTCCTCATCCACCTCTTCAGGTCGATTTTGTATTATGTGCCCTAAGTTAGTTCATCCCTTAAGATTCTGTCCCAAATTCTTAAAATGCTCGATCGATAGTTGCTTTTCGGCACTTCGACGTCATCATTGTTGTATGAGTTGTCTAGCTACAGGTCATGAAGCATATAAATGCCACAGTAAACATAACTGTTCCAAATGTAACAGGCGACATCACACGCTGTTACATCTTGAAATGTCTTCACAAATAGGTTCCTCAAAATCTACGACTTCGTCACATTCTAGTTCGAGCACACCTGTATCCTCGCGGTATTCTTCAGTTCGGAACCAAGATACTTCCACTTCTTCGTCTGGTACGTCTTCGACAAAGAGACAAGTGTTTCATGTTGCAGAAAATAGGAATGTCGTGTTAGGAACGGCTATGGTAAATATTATCCACCAGGGAGTTTCACACCCTTTTCGTACGAAAGTTCGAATTTCAATCACTATCTCAATCCTCCACTCCAAATTGTACCATATTGTACCCATATCCAAATGGCACCAAATTTAGTACCATTCGGAAATTCCTACTTGTGTGTACAAAAAGTATTTAGTACACATAAGAACGAATTTCCGAAATCTGTCTCAATCCTCCACGCAAAAGTAATCATAATTCCAAATTTCACGATACTTTTGCTACACATAAGTACGAATTTCCAAAACTACCTCAATCCTGTTCTCCAACAGTAATTATTATTACAATTTCTAGGTTCCCAGCTCTATCCGTTCACCCTAATCCAAATTGTACCAAATTCATTACCATTTAATACTTTTCGTACACATATGTACAATTTTCCAAAGCTATTTCCGTAACTCAATCCTACCCTACAACAGTAATCGTAATTCCAAATTTCCGGTTTGCAGCTCTATCTGTTCACCCAAATCCAAATTGTACCAAATTTAGAACAGTTTAGTACTTTTCGTACACATAAGTACGAATTTCCAAAACTACCACAATCCTGTACTCCAAAGTAATCACTATTCGAAATTTTAGGATTCCGCCTCTATCTATTAATCCAAATCCAAATTGTACCAAATTTAGTACACTTTAGTACTTTTCGTATACATAAGTACGAATTTCCAACGCTACCTACATAACTCAATCCTACACTTAAACAGTAATCCTAATTCTAAATTTCAGGTTTCCAGCTCCATCCGTTCACCAAATCCAAATTGTAGCAAATTTAGAACAGTTTTGTACTTTTTGTACACATAAGTATGAATTTCCAAAACTACCACAATCCTATACTCCAACAGTAATCACTATTCCAAATTTTAGGATTCCGCCTCTATCCATTTATGCAAATCTAAATTGTACCAAATTTAGTACTTTTCGTACACATAAGTACGAATTTCCAAAGCTACCTCAATAATCCACATTTCAGGTTTGCAGTTCTATCTGTTTACCCAACCCCAAGTTGTACCAAATTTAGTACCATTTAGTACTTTTCGTGGACATAAGTACGAATTTACTACACCCATATCTCATTCTTACACTTTAACAATAGTCATAGTTCCAAATTTCTGGTTTCCAGTTCTATCCGTTCACCCAAATCCAAATTGTACTAAATTTAGTACCATTTAGAACTTTTTGTGCACATGAGAACGAATTTCCAAAACCATTTCCTTCTATAAACACCACTTCCCAACCTTGATTTCCATACCAAATTCTAGGATTCTAGCTATATCAGTTGAAAATATACAACAGGTACTAAATTTAGTAACTTTTAGTACACTTATAGGTCGAATTTCCAAAAACTCTTTGGTTCATATTTTTAACTCTCCATCAGTGACCCACATTCCAAATTTCAGAATTCCCGCTCTATCCGTTCACCCAAATCCAAGATGTACTAAATTTACTACCATTTAGAACTCTTCGTACACATGAGTACTAATTTCCAAAACCATTTCCTTTTATAAACACCACTTCCCAACCTTGATTTCCACACCAAATTCCAAGTTTCTAGCTAAATCCCTTCAAAATATACAATTCGTACAAAAATTAGTACTTTTCGTACACTTAGAGGTCGAATTTCCAAAAACCCTTTGGTACATCTTTCTAACTCTCCATCAGTTACCCTCACTCCAAATTTCAGAATTCTAGCTCTTCCCGTTTGCCTAATACAAAGGGTACCATATTTAGTACCTTTTAGTACCCTTCTAGGTCGAATTTCCAAAAACCCAGCCTTATCTCACCCCTACACACCGACAGCAACCCACAGTCAAAATTTCAGCTTTCTAGCTTCAGCGGTTTCGTCTGGGCGATGATATGTCAGTCACTCAGTCACTCACTCACTCACTAAGCTCTTTTATATATATAGATATTGGGTTTCATCATCGCTAATGTTTGTTTCTGTGAGAACTATTATATCTATTTTGTTTATTATATTTTCCATTCGAACTAAAAGTTCAGTATAATTTTTACGAAGGGACCGGATATTCATGCATATTATTGATATTTCATTGTTTTTTATGTATTTATCAACTTCATTGAATGTATCTAAAATTTTATTAGTCGAATTCATTTCGTATTATTTTTGTACATTATTGTCCTGATTTTTGTTTTACTGAATATATTTTTCCATAAAAAAAGTTTAAAAAATAGGCAGTTAAATTTTAAAGTTTATATTTATTTAATTTATTATTTTTCTTTTTCGAATTAGGATTGGATTAAAAATTTAGTTTATTTATTGTTCTCCTGCGATCATCTCAATATTTATAGGTATTTGTGTAGTATCTACATTTTTTCTCGCATATATGCGACCATCCTTCATCCAAACATATTTCCAACCGTTTTCCTTCGCCTTCATTTTTGTCATCCATAGAATACGTCTATTGTCCGCAGTAAGCTCATCGTTTACATATATGAATCTGTTGGTTGGGACATTGTTTTTATCGTCGAGTACATTCTCGTCCACACGATGTCTTCTCATATTTTGCATCATCTCTTTTTTCTTATTCAGTGAGGAGAACTCAACTATTATTTTGTTTTTCGATTTTATGCTGTATGCATTATCGATGTGAGGCGTCGTTAACTTCAACGCCAACAGAGGCTGCAATTTTTTTGACCACTGCACCTGCTTCCACTGTTGTTGCGTTAGCATTGTTTATCTCAATGTTTTTTTTTTCTAACGACTTTTGCTCGAGTTTCCTTATTTTTGTATCCATTTCCTTCATTTGTGCACTCATTTCTTTAATTTGTTTGCTCTTTTCAAGGTCTTTATTTTGGAGATCATTGACCTGTGAAGAGATGTTACAGAGTGTCTCGTTTATTTTGTTGAGACTTTCATTAAGTTTCTCTGACATGTTGTTGTTTGATGCAGTCAATGCATTCATGTTGTTTAACATTCCCTGTATGGCTATTTTAATCTCGCCCATATCTGTTTTAAGCTCAGTAAACTCTCTTTGGTAGGGATTGTTGTTGTTATTGTAGATTGTGGATGTTGTTGTTGAATTGTCTCTGAAACGTTTTCTATTTTCATTAAAAGCATCATCAACATCGTCGTTCACTTGGTCTCTTTGTTGTTGTTGTGAACTAACGTGCGGTTGTTGTGATGTTTCTTCGACACTCAGTTGCGCAGGTTGATATACGATTGTGTGGTAGCTGTTGTTGGATTTATGCCTCGGTTTGCAAACTTCACATTTCCAATCTTGTTTCTTCGAATTACCCATTGCTTTGTAGCTTGCCTCAGAGAGCACCGAACACGGATGAAAATGAAATTTCCTATGGCAGCTGCGACACCATACGAAGGATGAATTTGTTATTGGTGTTTTACATTTGTAACACACATTTGTTGGTGCTTGCTCCATTTGCATAATGATGTTCAAATTGAAACTTTAAAAAAATTGAGAAAAATCGACACAATGCGCGAAAAAACCCTGCCAGCAATTGGAAGTGAGTTTTATCTAATTTTATAAATGAGAATCTTTTTGGTGTCTAATTTTCTGTAAAAATGCGACATTTGTCTAATATACAACAACAATTACATTGTTATCCCATTTGCATCGTATTCAGTCAAAATTTAGATAAAAATACGATAGGCAAATAACAATAACAATTCTGTATCATTATGATGTCTATCTATTTTCCATCGTTTATTTGGATAAAAATGAGATAGCTTGCATTTATTTTTAGAACTGTTGTAATTTGAACAAAAAAGGCATTTGTATACAGATGATTACATGAGACGGTGGTGCAATGGTAGGCATGCTCGCTTTGCAATCCGAATGTCCGGGGTTCGATTACCAGGTCAGGCGACATCACATTTTTCAAATGGAAAAATTAATATGAGCGACAAAAATTCTAAAAACATACTCGCATAAAATATAAAATATAGTGAATTATAAATAAAAAACCAAAAAGCCAAAAATAAATCAAACAAAGGATTAACGACCAATGGGTCAACAATAATAACAACACATAAAATAAAAAAGAATTAAATGAAATAAAAAAGAAAGAAAAAATAATTTATTTATTATTATTTTTATTTATTATTATTTTTATCAATGTTTTAGCTTATATTAATGCTTTATAGCTTATAATAATTTTGTCATTAAAAAAAATGTCGACTGGCCTGGGAATCGAACCCGGGCATTCAGATTGCAAAACAAGAATGCTTACCATTGCACCACCCATATTATCGTTTTAATAACTTTCTGCAGTGCCCAATGAGACACTCAAAAAAGTATCTAATGAGTGGAACAGTTCCTCCCGAGAGCATGATCTTCTTGGATAAGAATGCGACTATCGCATTCGTTTGTGCAATCTAATTGAAGTGACTCATTGGACAAAAAACAGATAGTAAATGTTTGCAGGGAATAAGCACGTCTGTTACCTTCGAGTGTTATGTACAATACATACAAACCTTTTTGGTACACTTACATGTGCAAAACCGTACTTCTTTTTGTTCAAAAAGTACGCTTGTATAAACTGACTTCAAAAACGCAACACTAGATGTGGAAATTACGAATGAGAGTCAAAACGGAAATCACGTTTTTGAGCAGTCAAACCTTATCGTCTGAAAACGCTCATACTTGTTGTACGTGACCACTTCTTCCACATACACGGCACTTTAGCGTTGATTTGTTCATTTTATTCTTCTTCATTGATTCGCAATTTGATTGGAAGGTGTTGGTGGTTGCTGCTTTTTCTTTGCTGTTGCCATTGTTGTAATGGCATCCAGTAGTTGCGCCAATTGATTTACATCCATTTTAGGTTATGGATTTTTGTTGAACTTGAAAATAATTTTTTGCACAAAATCTTATTTGTACTCTTTGCACTTGAGTTTATCCTCGTCGCCAATTTTTGTTGTGTATTTTGAAATGAAAATAAGCACGCGATGAATATGGTTTAATTCAATAATTCTTTATTAAATACTTAACACAACAAAGTTTAATGGGTCGATTCCGTATTGCGACGCGAGTCGTGTCGCGTTGCTAGTTGCAATTTTTCCATTACGTATGGCAAAAGTCGTACGACGACGTCAAATTCGGTCGCCATAAAGTTCATTTTCTGGCGACAACAAATTAGCTGTCGCCGTGCATTTTTACAAACGAGTAAAAACGAAAAATTGAAACGTAAATAACACTTTCATTTATTTTAACTGAATTTATTTAGTGGAGTCAGACTTTTTGGCGAAACTAAAGGCACTTTTGATGAGGTGTGGAAGGATGTTGCGGAGCAATTAAATAGTTGTGTGCGTACACCAGATGAATGGCACAGTGTATGGACCCATTTTAAATCCATACTAAAGAAAAACATGTCTCAAAAAATGTCTATTCAGATATAAATGGCGAACATCTTCCTTTGGTCCCAATACATGTAGGTGTGTTCCGTCAATGCATCCGACAACGCCCGGGAAATTTGGTTTTGAATAAAAATAGTTTTTTTTATTAATTTTCTCGTTAAGAGTTAAGCTTGATGATCGGAAATTATTTGCAAGTGAAAAAGGAAAGCCAAGGACTCGAACCCACATAGTCACCAAATTACATTGCCTGGTTTCATTGGTGGTAAAGCAAATCATCGGACGTATCGACTATGTAATGGCTTCGCTGTCCTAGAACTTGTCGTTTTTCAAATGCAAATGTGTTTTGTACATTTACGCGGATACTTGGAAACAGAAATGTATTTTCTTCACGGCAAACGCTTTTTTGCGCTGCCTTTGAAGTTATGAGTTTTGGCTTTGAACGCTAACACGCCGTGACAACATTTTTTTATATGTTTTCAAGGACGTGGGTTCAAATCCCAGCCAGGCTCTCAGCCTGTTTTTTATTTTTTGAAATTTTGCCTGTAAAGGTGAAGATCATTTTTAATGATTTTTTATTAATTTTCTCGTTTAGAGTTAAGCTTGATGATCGGAAATTATGTGCAAGTGAAAAAGGAAAGCCAAGGACTCGAACCCACATAGTCACCAAATTACGTTACCTGGTTTCATTGGTGGCAAAGCAAATCTTCGGACGTATCGGCTATGTAATGGCTTCTCTGTCCTACAACTTATCGTTTTTCAAATGCAAATGTGTTTTGTACATTTACGCGGATACTTGGCCACAGAAATGTATTTTCTTCACGGCAAACGCTTTTTTTGCGCTGCCTTTGAAGTTATGAGTTTTGGCTTTGAACGCTAACACGCCATGACAACATTTTTGATATGTTTTCAAGGACGTGGGTTCAAATCCCAGCCGGACTCAGCCTGTTTTTTATTTTTTGAAATTTTGCCTAAAATAAAAACACAGTAAAAAAACACAATAAAAACTAAAATAAAAAACAGGCTGAGCCCGTCTGGGATTTGAACCCACGTCCTTGAAAACATATCAAAAAATGATGTCACGGCGTGTTAGCGTTCAAAGCCAAAACTCATAACTTCAAAGGCAGCGCAAAAAAAGCGTTTGCCGTGAAGAAAATACATTTCTGTGGCCAAGTATCCGCGTAAATGTACAAAACACATTTGCATTTGAAAAACGATAAGTTCTAGGACAGAGAAGCCATTGCATAGTCGATACGTCAGGTTTTACCATTATCAAAAGTAAAGGAATATACCAAGTGTTTTCAGATCAGACCGAGTACGTAGAGGAGAAGGTGTTGCCATATTTCTTAAAAACACTCTTAAAGATAAATTTCGAAGCAAAAATAATCCTGATGACCAGAGGTGGAAGCGAGTCGATTTTCGGTCGGCGGGGCGCCGCCGCTTCTCTTTTTTTAAGGTTTTAGCCGCCGCCGATTACATCGGCTAAAAATCACCGCCGTCAACTCGACTGGAGATGGCGCGCACCTGATTATCATTCTAGTTGTCAAAATGTATTATTGTGAATAAAATCACATACAAAACTCATGGCACAATAATACAGGTACAACAGGAGAACAGCTGATTATCGGCCTAGTTGTCGAAATACATTATTGTGAATAAAATCACATACAGAAGATAAACAAGCAATTCGCAGTAATGCGTTATTGTGAACAATTTTGACGTTTGGTATGATTTGATAATTTTTAAAAATCGGGTAACAAATGGTTAAGTTATAGTGATTTAAGTGCGACAAAAGCGCATTAAAAAACAGGAAAATTCGTAGAAGACACCAAACTGCTTAATTATTACCTTTTATCAAGAAGGAAATTTAGTTAGCTTTACAAAATGGGGAAACCCTAAGAAATCGGTTGAAAAATGCGTGAGTTATGTCATCTTTAGTGTTTTAACTTTTTGGCTTTGCCTTTATAAAATGTTGGTACCTTGTGCGTAATTATTAAGTAGGCAAATTCAAATTACAATCATACGCACTAAGGTACCAACTTCTATAAAGGAAAACCCAAAACACAAACACAAAAAATGCCATAACTCATCTACTTTTCTACCGATTTCATTGGTTTTCCCCATTTTGTAAAGCTAACTAAAGCTTAACTAAATCCTTCTTGATAAAAGTAAATAATTACGCAGTTTGGTGTCTTCTACGCAGCCTAGAGCACGAGGAAACACATTTTCCTGTTTTTTAATGCGTTTTTGTCACACTTAAATTACTATAACTTAACCATTTGTTACCCGATTTTTAAAAGTTATGGCTTGTTCGAAAGACGTGACTTTCACCGTTGTCGAAAAAAGAAGATATGTCAGTTTTAAGTTGAAAATCCTAGAAACCCTGTTTTTCAATACATTTACCGTTATAAAATCAAAAAACGAAGTGAAACAAAGAAACCGAAGGTATTTTTACGTCTTCCACGGACGCCCACAAAACTGAATATATTCATCTGTCACCAAGCAAACAAACAAGTAATATCTATATTACATTATGTGTATTTCATGGGTATGTTTTGAATTTTTTTGTCCTCGTGTAATTCTTTGTGTGTGCGAAAAATGACATTTTACATATGATTTATAATTTTTGCTATTACACCAGTATATGTTTTTTGTGTGACATAACCTATAAATGTAAACAAATCCTTTATCAAATCGATTTATTTAATTTTCTTTAAGAAATTATTTCTTTCAGCAAATTTAGCAAATTTCTGCTTTCATTAAAACAAACAAATCAGCTGTTTTCTATTTATTGTACATACAAATATAGGAAGGGCTCTAAAACGAAAAAGTTACACATGGGTTCACACATCATTTTGATAGGTGAATTTTTTGATATGGATCACACTATGTGTACTACATGTAGATGTAAAAAAATGCAAAACATACACATGAAATACATGTAATGTAATATAGCTATAAACGACCAAGCGACTGACCGACCGACTGACTCAACGATATGAGTTACGTATGTATGTTTATGAGCGTATCTACGTATAAACGAATGTATGTTGGTCGCTTGCAAATAACCAAACAAACGTAAAGCGATTTTTATGCAAATTATGTGGGGAATAAAAAGATGCAATTTTTGGCACAATCAATATATCAAAATTTGTGGTTCTTTTTGCAATAATTTTAAGGCACTTATTAACAATTATTTATATTTAATTTTGTGCACTATTCCACCACAATTTATAGGAAAAAATCTAATATTTTTTGCAACAACAAATAGCAAAAAATAAATGTCACTTATCCCTTTTGGTTTTATTTGGATGTTAGAATTTTTTTTTCTTTTTCACTTGTCACTGTATGTAAGTTTGTGGTAATGTACACGACAAATTGATCGATACGGGAGGGCGATGCGCGACGCGTTGTAAGACGGCCAAACAGCGATCGCGGAACAAACACTTGTTGTTATTTTTCACTTTAATATTTCGATATTCTCACTTAAAACACTTTACGTACCTGTTTTGTTGATGAGATTATGTGTGAAAAATGGAAGAATGGATGGATGGACTGTAGGATGTAAGTTATTTGCTGTGGAGGAGAGTAAACAAAACAAATTAGAAATAGCACCGACAACAACAACACCGATTCAATCGCGGCTCGAAGTGACCAAATGTTTACGTCAATGTAAATAAAAGAAAAAAAGGAGAAAAATAGAAAGGCAGTATTTTCGTTTTGATTTGTATTTGACTTTAAGTCAAATGGATTTTATTCAATAAATAAAAGTGGAGGATGGTAACGATATTACCTTAGATAATTGCAACGATCTTGAGGGAAAAGCTTACTATGAAGCCTCGATAGCGTTCAACGATCCGATGGAAAGTAAAACTAGATGATTAGAGATGGGGAAATGTCAAAAAACTCAACGAAAGAATTATCGTTAAAATCTGCAATGTAAATGTTACAAGGGTGTAACAATAAGGAGTTTGCAGATTTTAAAGATAATCTAGGCCACAACAGATTGGCCGTTGATAACTGGCCCTATGCGCCCACGACTTGGCGTAAAAGCAATAAATAATAAATAATAATTAAATTATTTCTACTTAGCCACCATAGAACGACACCTCCCAATTTTTTTCAAATATTGATGGTTTTAGTCACATTATCCAACTGAAGTTGCTCAAAATTGGTAGTTACTGTGTATAAAACATTTCTTTCGAGAATCGTTTGAAGGATACCGTCCGACTTTCGGTACATATTTTGAAGGAGTGTTCCAATTATCGAGCCGACATGGCTTACAATTTGGAATTTTCTCTTTGTTAGGGATATAAAATATTCCTACAGGGATTTGTATAATTTCACTATTTTAGCTATTCTTAAGGTTTTAGCATGATACAATGATACAAGGTAACCTCACGCTCACAGCTCACAGAGTTGTATTCGCTTTGCGGTCCCTTCATGGACAAAATTATTTTGACAAACTTTGTATGTGTATGTTAAAACATACATATGTCAGGTTTATTTACATTTTAAATCTGAAACAAATTTAATTTCAAATTTTTAAATTAAAATTTTTCATACCATTTGGAGTCGATTTTGTCTTGTCTGTCTGCCCGTCTGAAGGATAACTCTCGAACGGATCTGCTGATGTGGTCTAAATATCGGTCCTTATCATATTTTTTCAAATCTTTAATCAATTTCGAGAGTGGGGGAGAGTGTTTACTTCGTCCCCCATAAAAGTTCAAAGATTTTCGCTTAAATGGTGCGTACGATAACTTACAAACGGATCAATAGATTTGTCAAAAAGTAATCCTCGTAATATTTTTTTCAGACATAGATTAAGGGTGGACTATATCGAGACAGTTCTTCGAGTACCCCCACACAAAGTTTTCGCTTAAGGGCTGTTAGAGAATCGTTTATAAATTCCTTGTGGTGCTGTTTACAGTGATATGATGTGCTTCGTGATCAAGTCCATGCTTTCAGACATACATATTTGTTCAAAGCTTAAAAAATCCTATAGCGAACAATAAAATATCTGGTGGTCACAATAATTGAAAGAGTGGCTGACTTCCCTATAGTCCGTTGCCTTGTTAATATCAAGCATACCTTTTTATATCGCTGTGATACAGAATTAAAGCGAAGTATTGCAATCCCCGACGTCACTGATGCGCATTTGAAACGCAGAATACACACAAAATGAGCAGCAGATAGAAAACTGAGGTAGCTTTTGCAACGGTGTGCATTTTAAAGTACTTTTACAAAGCATGTGCAACAACTGAAACAATGCAGTTTTATGGTGTTACGGAAGTCAGCCAGTGACAGACATCGTTCCAACCCTTGCACATCCGAATAGTTCTCTCAAACATGGCCCAAATCTCAAAAATCCTACGGTGACAAATTAAAATGGCTGTTTGGCACGATAACAATTGAAATGAATCCCCAAATTAGATCCAGCGTTTTTAATCATGACTACAATATCATATTTTTCCCTTAGTCTATATTTAAATTAGGCAATTTTCCTTGCGGCAATTGTCAGTTTGATGAAGAGAGAGGCGTGGTATATGGTAACCCTTTGCCTCTCAACACCCTCTCTCACCAACAAACTGACAATTGCCGCAAGTAAACTCTCCTAATGTAAATTGGGACTTAGGAAGGTTTTATTTTATAAAGACAAAACATACATAGATGTCGGTTTTCTAGGAAATACATACATACATACATACATATATGCTGTAAACAGATACGGCTGCAAAACTTAAGTTTATTTATTTTATTTTATTAATCAACTTTACAATAATTCTAAGCCATCAGGCTAAGTAAAATGAATTACATTATATTACATATTTGTATGTTATCACTACACAAATATAAAAAATCATACATTTTTAACAAAGTCTATAAAATTTGAAAAGTTTACATCTTCTTGGGGCAGCGGCGGATTTCTTCTTTCTTGATTCAAAGACCTTCTGTAACGTTTTAGCGCGGTTGGCAGCAGCTTTGCTGGCAACAATAGCAAAGTGATTCTTAGCCAATTCAATTAACATTGGATTGAGACAATGAACACGACCGAAGATCTTCTTCGTGGGTCACGAAGTACCTGCGGATTTCTTTAGATTTAAAAAGCTGTACAAATCGGTGTTAACAATCTTGGGATGAGGAAGGTTCTTCAAGGTGGAACCATATTTGTGGTATACGATAAGTGGTCCACGAAGGCCGCGTATGGCACGGAATCTTTGGAATTTGTACACCTTTTGGACTTCAGTCCAGATCTTCAAGCATCTAAAAAAACAAACAGCTTGTTGGTCTTTTGCAACTTTTGACCATGGGAAATTCAGTCACGCTAGTAATAAAATTGGCAGTGGTGAATTTTGTAGAAGACTCTTTTCTGTGTAAATAGAGTCAGGTAGATTTCTTTGTAAGCATGTCGTCTAAGAATCTATGTCTAAAAATAATCAACTGTCGGCCATAAATAATGGAACAAATGTCGTACCCAAAATAGTAAAGATAGCGAAGGGTCGATAATAAAATATGTATTTTCCATTATCGACGCAACGTGTGTGTATGTATTTATTAAACATCTGCATGAATGCATTCATCAAATGAATGCACAACACCACTCATTCATTAGTACTGTAACTCATTGTACAAATTCTCCAATGAGTGAGTTTGAATGAGTACATCCAGTGAAGTTGTGTTTAGCGTCGTTGTTCTCTTTGTTGTTGGAGATTGTATTCATTCGTCCCATAACACAATCTAACTCGACCTAACAACATCCGGCAAGAGAGAGTGGACACAAATAAGAATGCTATGAGTGAGTTTTTTTATGCTTGGTTGTGCATTCACTTCATTGGTGTCCACAATAAATGAGAAAGAATTGATGGGAGAGTAATGTCCCTTTGTTAAACAATGGCTGGCATAGCTCTCATTTGAATTCGTTATTCTATGTTGTTACGACAACGTGCAGACGTTGACATCAATGATTCACTTGTTATTCCTTTTTGTGTTGTCACGTGACATGTGCTTTGCATTGTTGGTTTAGTTTGTTAATGCGTATGCTTCAGCATGGAGGTAAGAATTTTAATTTTAAGAAGTTAATGTAAGAAGTAGACTAATTTTAATAACATAATATAGGATGCTTCATATGAATCGGAGCTGTCATCAGAACCTTCTACATCAGCTGAAAGTAATAAAATCTCCGAAATAAAAGAGAAAATTAAAACAGGAGAATATCGAATTATTCTACCAATTGGAAAAAGCAAGGTTTGGGAGATTTTTGGAAAAATTCAAAAAGACGGAACCTTTATAGAAAATGTTGTGGCATGTAAAAACTGTTACAATGTTTACAAATATGTTAACAGCACTTCTAACCTTGTAAAGCATAGATGTTATAAGAATATAAGGGAGGCATTAGAAAATAAACCCAAAGTTGATGTCGATAATGACACAAAGACAGAAGTAGTTCGTACAGTTACCGAATGGATGATAGTTAATTGTCGATCTTTTAAAATGATTGAAGATGATGGTTTAAAGAAATTTGCAAAATTAATGATAACGCTTGGAGCTAAACACGGGTCAAATGTGGATGTAGATAAGCTTCTACCACATCCCACAACTATATCTAGGAATATAGACAACATGTATACGACAACTTATGACTCCATTAAAAGTGAAATACAAGAAGTCTGTGGCAAAGGATATGGCCTCAGTTCGGATCTTTGGAGCGATAATTATCTAAAAATGTCGTACTTAGCTTTAACTATACACTATATAAAAAATGGAAAGTTAAACACGAAAATGCTAGCATTTAGATCCATGAATATGGAGCGTTGTACCAGTAAGTATAACTATATTCATTAGTATATGTTGTTTGAAAGCAACTAATTTTTGACATTTCTTTATAAACTTTTAACTTGACATAGACCAAAGAATTCATCACAAAGTAACCGCTACCTTAAGAGAGTTCAACTGTAATCTTGATAAGGCAATAATTGTTACAGACCGAGGTTCCAATATGGTAGCTGCATTTAGGTCAAACGATCATATATATTGCATTAACCATTTATTACATAACATAGTGGAGAAAGCCATTAATGAAAATGATGACATTAAAGCCCTATGCACAGCGGGCTCAAAGCTTGTGAAGTATTTTAAAGTATCTGGTGTCAATGCACAGTTAAACACTACGCTCAAAAGTTTTTCTCCGACCAGATGGAATACTATTTATTATTTGTTACAATCTATACAAAAGAACTGGATTGATATTGGCAATATATTGCAGGAAAAGCAACAACTTAACAGAATAAGTGATATTAATCTTAACATTTTGATCTCGACTGTAAAACTTTTATATTATTTTGAATCGTCTTCGAAAGAACTTGAAGCAGAGAAATATCCTACTATACATTTGGCCATTGTTCATATCTACTTTTTAAAACGAATATGCGAAGTAGAAAATGATGATTTAGAGTGCATTAAAAACTTAAAAGAAAAATTGGTGAAACTTTTAGATGATGTTGTTATGACCAACATGACTATTTTTCACAAAATGGCATTGTTCCTGTTTCCACCAACAAATAGTCTATCGCAGTTTACAAATGAACAAAAAGCCGATATAAAGGCAAATTGCAAAACATTAATGGAAAGCTTTTTAAATGATGATCTAAATAATCTAAATGAATTTTCACAAGCCGAATCTCTAACAAGAAATAAGGAACTCCTTTTTTCAGGGTTTCTTCAATCTTTGCATTCAACAAATACCACAGACAAAGTGCAAAATGAATTAATGCTGTACGAAAACGAGAGCGTTGCCATGCACGACAATTTTGACGTTCTTCAGTGGTGGGAATTTAATAAATCAAAATATCCATTGCTTTATAAAGCGAGCTGTAGAATATTGTCAACTCCTGCAAGCAGCGCGTCTTCCGAACGAATATTTTCATGCGCTAGACACCTTCTCTCAGAAAAACGGCGCCTTATTGGTTCTAATCCAGATTCAGTAGAGAAAATAATGTTTCTTCATTCCAATATGAAATAAAATATAAATATTTTTTTTACGTTTGAGTACCTGTTTATGCTTATGAATTGTTATGTTTATGAACTGAAAAACTTCATTTCTTTTAAGTTATATAAATTTTTGTTTGTTTTTTAGTAACATCTAATAAAAACTAATAAAAAAGTAAATATAAAATGTTTCCTTTATAATACAACATTCAGTTGCAATATGTACTTTTTTCTTTGTTTAATTTTTTGGCGGGATTGTGAAACTGACTACAGGAATTTTAACTCGGGTAACTCGAATAATATTGTACCATTCGGCTGCTTACTACTCATTCTGAGTAAATGATGAATGAATACGAATAATGTTCAAATTTTAAAAACGGACTCATCTCATTCATACCGCTTTTAGTGAGTTAGACGATTACCGAGTTGTGGCGAGTATGAATGGTGGTGAGTACGAAACTTACAAGTTATCTCTCTCTTTTTGTACTCACTCACTGCTTCTCGCTGCTAGTGGATTGAATGAATAAGGGTTGGTTTTATGTGTGAGTGTCTCATGAATGGCTTTTTTTCGCATTCATGCAGATGTTTAGTATTTATAGATGCAGCGTGCATTTCTAATGTGCGTCCAAACGGAATGTATGTGTGTTATTATTAGATTTGTAAGATTTAGGTTTAAATATTTTGTAGGAAATAAAGAGTCTATCTAAAGCAACGAAACGAACAACATCGCTAACGCGGGTGTTTTCATTCTCTTAGGTTATTTTTCCTTTAGTTTCTTGGGTGCATTTGTGATGAGACTAGGAGTCGTCTCATCATTTGGTGACCCCGACGTGATAGGCGCGTAGTGAAAAATAACTCGTTAGGCCTATCCGTGTTTAGTGTAGTGACGTCTTAGGATCACATTTTTAAAAAAGAAAAGTGCTGTAGTTTTTCCGTCAGTGTAATAACGTATTAGACGCGTAGTGAAAAGTGACTACGTTAGGTTTAGTCGTTAGGTTATAGAAAGGCGCACAGTCGAAGCAAAGATTGTGTTAGGCCAATTTTTATAGCTACTAAAAAAAAAATAAAGTGACAAAAAGTGTATTTCGTGAAAATGAATTTTCAAGATTTCATCCAACATCAAAGGGTGTTGGGCGAATACATTGTCTCGCTTTACTTAGAACTGAGCAAAATTGCTCAGAAAAGTGTAACCAGGGAAACAAGGGAAAAGTTGTTTAAAGTTGGTAGTTCCTTCACGGAAGCAAGAAGGGATTTTTTAGACACTGATAGGGAGCTCCGTGATATGGGAAAATTTCCATATGAAATGCATAGCATATTCGCCTCTGGTGTGCGGTATGCAATCAAAAAGTTCGACTTCTTAAATCGTCAAGTAAGGATAGATTTTGGGATCGACTCAAAGAAGGATTCGTTAGATACACGAATTCTTTCTAGATATAAATATATAGCTGAGATGGACAGCTTAAGTCCATTGGAACAGTATGAAAAAAGAAACATACTGCGCCATTCAAAAACATTAAAAGGAGGTTTAATTAGAGAGTTTGAATATTCATTAAATGCGCTGGAGACTGAGATAAGGAATGAGTTTCTAAGTGTGGAAGATGTCAAAGACAGATATGATATTGCGTCATCAGTACTGATGCAATATTTGAATGAGTTTCCTAAAGAGGATAATCTCGTAGAGAATTTCAATTTTTTACAAATTTGTTACCGCATGGTGAGATTTGGGAAAATGTCTAGAGTAGCACCTAAAGAGGTGAAGGTAAAAGATTATGAAGAGATCAATGGGAAATGGGTTCCCAAGATAAATACTAGGCAGGTAGATAGTAATTCAATTAGGAAGGTTGAAAATGTGACTATTCCTGAACTTAAGAAAATAGTAAAGTTTACAGGTAGTGTAGGGGAAACTACGGAAAGGAAGAATGAAAACGTTCACGTTGATGTTTCGCGGAAATTAAATATCGAAGTCAACCAACTGCGTGAGAAAAATGAGCAGTTGAAGGCCAGATTGGAGCAAACAACCAAGGACTGGCAAATTGCTGAGAAGAAGGCTCGTATGTACGAGTCACGAGCTGCTGATCTTAACGCCAAATACGATGCTGCGACTGCTTATACGAAGGAAGCCGGTGTTGAACTCTGTGAGGTGCATGCAGAATTGGAGCTTCTACGCAAACAAATTAAAGAGGATACACAGGCACGTATTGAGTTGGAAGGCAACATACAACATCTGCGTAAGGAACTGACCTTCAAGGAAAAATTTCACTCAGAAGAAATTAATGAATTACGCTCTGGTCTCTCTAAACAATATGAGACCATATTACAACAGTCGTTGCAAGAGTTGTGTGAACAACACGAAGGAAAAATGCGTAAAATGAAAATGCTGTACGAGCAAAAGATTAAGGATCTTCAAGCAGAAGCCAACCGTGAGTCCGTTGCAGCTTCAAGTGCTATCGAAGAATTAGATGTCTCTCGTCAAAATATTGAAAGCCTGTATATTCGCATTAGTAAGTTGGAATCTACAAATGCTGCATTGAATGGCCGAAATTGTGATTTGGAAAAATTGCTCGCCAATGAAAGAAGACGCCACGCTTCTGAGATTGCCAAAGTGGACGCTGAATTACAACAGCTACAAGAAAGTGTTGTCTACGAAAAACTATTGTATGACGAAGAAGTTAGTAGCCAAACGGAATGGGCTGTAACTAGCAGAGAATATGACATCGAAATTTCCAAAGGTGATCCTAAAGCAAGGGTACAACAGAAAGGTACCAATGAAGTGCAAATCGATGGCGGTGCTACCGTATCTCAAAGGTTTGTAACGGATACAGCACAAGAACCACAACAAAAATAATGATGAAGCCACGAAAATGGAAAAGACATAAAGACAACACTATATAATGCCAATGAAGAAGTTGCCGGTGCAGATCGTGTCAAGCGTAGAATTATACGTCATGTGTCCAATCATCGTATAATTGATGAAGAAAGTTCTAGTGCCGAGAAGAATCCTCCAAGAAGAAAATGGATTTACCACGTTTTTCATCGAGGGAAAAGAAGTCATCATCCATACTGGTTGCTGAAGGTGTTGGGTGCCATCACCTAGAATTAAGTCATTATAAGTCTTTATATGTTGTTTATTATTAACTTAGAAAATAAGTAATGAAAAATATTACATTATGATAAGTATTATGATAATATTCCTCTTTAGTAAAAAATAACATACATACATTTAGTTAAAGAATTAGATTGCTTTAAGACCAGAAACTGTTTAGTTCTGTATCTAAATTAGTCTATGTAAATGGAGTCAGATAGCAAGCAAGAAAATGTTCAATGTCCTGTCCTAACAGTTAAAAGATTAGGATCTTTTAAGGCGGGGAGAATGGTGAATTTTGTAGAAGACTCTTTTCTGTGTAAATAGAGTCAGGTAGATTTCTTTGTAAGCATGTCGTCTAAGAATCTATGTCTAAAAATAATCAACTGTCGGCCATAAATAATGGAACAAATGTCGTACCCAAAATAGTAAAGATAGCGAAGGGTCGATAATAAAATATGTATTTTCCATTATCGGCGCAACGTGTGTGTGCACGGCGTCATAATGTATTTATAGATGCAGCGTGCATTTCTAATGTGCGTCCAAACGGAATGTATATATATGTGTGTTATTATTAGATTTGTAAGATTTAGGTTTAAATATTTTGTAGGAAATAAAGAGTCTCTCTAAAGCAACGAAACGAACAACATCGCTAACGCGGGTGTTTTCATTCTCTTAGGTTATTTTTCCTTTAGTTTCTTGGGTGCATTTGTGATGAGACTAGGAGTCGTCTCATCAGGCAGATACATTATATTTGCTGTTCCAGCGGCGGAAATTCTTAGGGTACGTGTTTCCAAAACCACCTGATCAGAGCGATTTATACCGCCGCCAAGGACACGGGGAATACAAGCAACAGCACTAGTTTGCCAATATTCAGTAGAGGTTTGATGACCTGTAACAAGGAACACACATTCAACATATGAATTTAAATCAATTCATCATCACTCCAACCCATTTACTTACCGGCTTGTTTGCTGTCAGCTTTATGTTGTTGGTTGCCAAAACGCTTTGGTTATCCTCCATTTGTCAATTGTTTTCCCGAGTGTGTCCTGAGGACCATGATACAGAAAAGCACTGTTTTTTTGGGGATTTTTCACAGAAATTCTTTTTGCACGCTGCTTACCACATTTCTTGACAATTTTCCAATAATTATTGCATTCTGCAGCCATGAATTACATTAACAAAAAGCGCCAAAAAAAAAACTTAATACACATTCTCCCGAAATTGTGCCCAAGATTGTCGCATCATCACATAATTGAAATTTATTTGTTCCAATAAAATAAAAATTATATAAAATAATAAAATGTAAACAAAATGTAGTATGTTGTTATTGTTGTCGATGATATACAACTTTCATTTCTTTTCGAATGCATGGTTGTATTTGGCAGCTCAAGGACGGTTTTTTCAAATGAGATTACATTCTTATTCTGCCATGAGGTTTTAGCCGGATGGTAGGAAATATCTTGCAAAAAACAACAGGTAGAAAGGTGCATAACCGATGTAAAGAAAGACCCTTACTATGACGTTTGCATATCTTGCCGTTGACCAATTTGAGGCACATTTACATGCGGAAAATAAAAGAAATTCAAAAATATTTGGTATGTTCCAGCACTGCAAGAATCTACTAATTTTTACTACTTTTTCGATATCATAAAGGAAAAAATTTTATCGCAGCAAAAAATAGTAGTCAAGATCAAGTCATTCAGAGTTCTGTTAACAACTTTTGACAACAAACATAATAGATTTTATATTATTGTGATTTGAGTTTCTTTGTATTTTAAATTACAAGAATGTTTTTGACAACAAAAATAACAATCAGGTGGGCTTAGTGTCCAACTGTATAAACTGTAATGGGTACTTTACACGATATGTTTTTTACATATGGGTTGTCACTTTGCATATACATTTTGTATTTAAAAAGTGACAACCCATATGTAAAAAACATATCGTGTAAAGTACCCATAATAGTAGCTTTTTGCAGGTTCTGGAACAGGGCATTTATAGTTTGTTCAATCAAACCCATGGCACAATTACTCAGGTAGTGGCATCGTAAAATTTTGAATATGTTATGTTAAAGCAGCTTATTCAATAAAGCAGCTTGTTGTTGTGCTTCACGTTGGTGCGCCTATAAAGCAGCTTGTGATCGGAGCTGATATGGCTTCATACGAAAGAACAACACAAGATTTCTTTTGAATGAATACTTTAACTCCTTGTTTAGTGTTTATTTCCAGCTTATGAATCTATAACCACCAACTTGGGCAAGCATGGTAGATTATAATCTTTCAATGTTGGCTAAACAAGTTAAGTACAGTACACATTGTCAGTTTTGAATGACGATTTTTTGCAATTATCGATAACTGTCCAACCGTCCAGCAACCACAAAACATTTTGCGGTTGCATGATGAATGACAAAAATGAACGGCCACACTAGCAAGCAACAACAAAGCTGTCATTCAAAACTGACAATGTGTACGCAGCTTTAGAGTGACTTTATTTAAATTTGGATTCGTTTAAGTACTCAACGTGAGAAGCGAGTAACTCAACAAGTATTGGTTGTATACAAAAGGCATTAAGATCAAAATATACAAAATATGTACATGGTTGTATTTTTAGCTGTTAAATTCTAATATTTAAATCAGGGTTCTATTCTTAATATGTAAATGCTAAATGAAAACGTAAGTGTTTAGACTATCATAAATAAAATATGTACATAAGTGGAATTCAGTGAAAAGTAAAAATAAAATAGTTCATGGTATTTTAAAGTTGATCCGCTTCAATGTCAAAATTTTCTTTATGTTGTTTGGGAAATTGCAACAAAAATAGTTTTTTATAAAGGGATTTGACTTAAGGGGAGTACACACTAACAGTCAAAACTGACAGTCAACGTACTTTAAGGACAATTTTCCGGCAAATAACAACTTTTAGGTAGCTAAAAACGTTTGAAATACAATATTTACGATATTATTTAGAGATTATAAAAGAAATTTTTCAATTAGGCTTTGATATTCGCGAAATAGACCTCGATGACTGTCAGTTTTGCTTGTCAATGTGTACTATACGTTATTCATATTCGAACAGCTGGTGTAATTGTGCCACGATCAAACCTTAAAGCATAGTACACACCGGCCAACAAAACTGACAGTCATCGAGGTCTATTTTGTTAATGTCAAAGTCTAGCTGAATAATTACTTTCCTAATCTCTAAATAATACTGTTACGGAATTAGATTTAACTAATGTCCGTGTAGACGTTGTTTTATTCCCCGATACGATTTGTACCAAATAAAACAGGGTTCGTTTTAGATTACGTTTCTACAATGCTTTATTTACTTTATTACACTTATTCAGAACCGACTTTAATTACAAAGCACACAGCAAGTCTCTAGTTAGCACGCAGCTCTTGTTTAACCGATCTGTTCAGTTCAACGCTTAAAACACAACTCCTCCAATGTTGCCATTCGTAACTCTATTTATACCCAAAATCTCCTTGGTCTAGAAATATCTAGAAATATGGCAACAACTCGAATCTGTACAGCGAACACACAGACGCACATTCGCACTAAGCGAACATCCATACTCACATACATACAAGCACAGTAATGACGTAACTACAACAACAAACAACTACACGAAATACAAGAAGTAGGAACTAAACGATAATTACATTATTGTTGTAAAACAAAAGAACATTAACAAAAGGTAATGTAACGACTAGAATGATGAAGAGAGTTCTACATGGTAGTTGTTGTTGCTTAAATAAAGTAACTGCGTAATAAAAACTTTACGTTACAATTCAAATTTTTAAATTAACGGAAATTAAACTAAACTAACTTAAACCTATCAGTTACATTCGTAACATTGCCTCCCGCTTAAGCCTGTTCGTCCCGAATAGGCACAGTTCCCTCTCGGTGGTATGGGCATTGGTAACACTGCCTCCCGCTTAAGCCTGTTCCTCTTGACTAGACGCAGTTCTCGTTCCGTAGTGGTGGCAACCGATTTAGATGTACCCTCTACTGCGTCAGCTTTGGACTTCTGCTCTTCTGGACGTTGCTTTCTCTCCAGGAATCTTGACGTTATACCTTCTTTCTTTGTGGTCACCTTCCTATTTGCCACCTGGTCTTCATCGGACTTGTCCTTCCTTGTTGTACGGCCGCTTTTCGATGGACGTTTCCTCGACGTACATCTTCGCTTTTTCCTCCTCGTTGCGAGATTTTTCCGCTTTCGTACTGGCCATTTTTCGGCGGCTTCCACCTTCAGCGTACGGACATCTACAGCGATTTCGTCAGATTCTGCGCTAGGGCGACACGTGCTTTTCTTCTCTTTGTAGCCCACATTAATCGGTATTTCCACATTGGACCAAGTCATCACACGGTGCTTTATGTCCAGGGTTATATCGAAGGCAATCATGAAGTCTACACCAAGTATAACTTCGTCCACAATATCGGCCACTATAAAATCGAAATTTACCGATTTTCCACCCATGCTCAGTCTTTGGTAGGCCTTTCCATGCACCGTTGTAGTCTCGCCTGTGGCCGTCCGCAATTTAACTCCATTTAACGGCAATACCTTCCCTTTTACCAAATCTGGTCTAATAATGGACTTTGTTGCACCGGTGTCCAATGTCAAGGTACGCAATACACCATTGACGAAGCCTTTAACCGTTAAGTTGTGATTCTTCTGCTGGACTATGGCTATAGAGATTGTGGGACCATCATTTTCATCCTCTGCCAGCAGCGTCTCGTGATTGACGGAATTCCCTTTATTTGATTCACCTGATGTCACCCTTTCCAGATTCTTGGCCACCGGTTGGTCGTCGCTTTTTGAAGGCGGTGAGGTGGATCTGGGCCTTGCTTGTCTCAATCTGCATTCTCGGGCCAAGTGTCCAGTTTTCCGACAGTTATAACAAGTCTTTTTCGTTCTAGGAGCCCCTCGTTTCACATGCATTAGTGCATCTTTCAGCAGGTCGACAACGGTCTGGGAATTGTTGTCCTCAACTTCCAGCCTCCGCACGTTGTAAGCTTTAGGTTTCACCAGCATCTTCGCGGTTTCTTGGCCCAGGGCAAATGACACGGTTTCTGCAAATGTTCCTAACGGTGCCGCATACGTCGCAAATTTTATCTCTGGATCATGAATACCACTTGCAAATGTCTCAATCTTTATGCGGTCCACCAATGGATGTGTCTCTCCTGGATATGCCAACTGCGCCAACCGCTCTATATCAGCCGCAAAGTCTTGTAAGGTCTCATTTAACTTCTGGACTCTTCCCCTCAGTTCCATTCGGTAGATCTCTTGCTTGTGTTCACTACCGTACTTACGTTCAAGAGCAGCCATTATATCTCCATAGTTGTTCCTAGAAGCGGCGGGAATACTCTGTAATACGTCAGCAGCATCACCCTTCAATGCCATAAGGAGTGATACCGCCTTGTCGTTGTCGTTCCAAGAATCTCTAGCAGCCAATGTCTCGAACTGTAATTTGAACACATTTAAAGAGGTTGAGCCGTCGAACACTGGAGGCTTGATTTTTATCGTGTTATGAATAGCTCTCACTGGGCCACCTTTGATTTCCAGTTCCGACATTTTCCTCTCTATGCCCAGAATCTTCTCATCTTGAGCCAGAAATTTCTCGTCAACAGACATAATCTTTTTATCCAACTCTTTAATTTGCACCTCCACGTTTTCTACTCTCTTTTCAATCACCATCGTGATGTTCTCGAGTTTCTCGTTAATAGTTCTAGAATTTGCCTCTAATTTCTCTTCCATGCCCTTAGCGATTTTTCTAGAGTTCTCTTCTAACTTTTCATCTAATTTTCTGGAATATTTTTCACTCTTTCTGGAATTTTCTTCCATTTTAGCATCTAATTTCTCCATCATTTTACTGGAATTTTCTTCCATTTTAGCATCTAATTTCTCCATCATTTTGGAATTTTCTTCACTTTTCTTATTTATTTCCTGCATAATCATAGCCAGCATTGATTTCAAATCGTCACCCCTGGCAGCTACCGACGAAACTTCCTCAACGCTGGATTCGCCCTTTGCCGATAACTCGACTTCCTCCTTCTCGAACTCATATTCATCGATGTTCATTCCACGGCGCTCGAACTCTTCCAACAAGCGTTTTTGTAGTTCGGCCTTGTTGCCAGTAGAACACAACTCCAACTTACTTAGCTCCTTCTTCAAGTCTTCCACTCGTAGATCCTTAAACTTCATTGTAGGATGATCGTAATCTCACTTCCTGACACCAATTGTTACGGAATTAGATTTAACTAATGTCCGTGTAGACGTTGTTTTATTCCCCGATACGATTTGTACCAAATAAAACAGGGTTCGTTTTAGATTACGTTTCTACAATGCTTTATTTACTTTATTACACTTATTCAGAACCGACTTTAATTACAAAGCACACAGCAAGTCTCTAGTTAGCACGCAGCTCTTGTTTAACCGATCTGTTCAGTTCAACGCTTAAAACACAACTCCTCCAATGTTGCCATTCGTAACTCTATTTATACCCAAAATCTCCTTGGTCTAGAAATATCTAGAAATATGGCAACAACTCGAATCTGTACAGCGAACACACAGACGCACATTCGCACTAAGCGAACATCCATACTCACATACATACAAGCACAGTAATGACGTAACTACAACAACAAACAACTACACGAAATACAAGAAGTAGGAACTAAACGATAATTACATTATTGTTGTAAAACAAAACAAACAAAAGAACATTAACAAAAGGTAATGTAACGACTAGAATGATGAAGAGAGTTCTACATGGTAGTTGTTGTTGCTTAAATAAAGTAACTGCGTAATAAAAACTTTACGTTACAATTCAAATTTTTAAATTAACGGAAATTAAACTAAACTAACTTAAACCTATCAGTTACATTCGTAACAATACATTACATATTGTATATCAAGCATTATTACCTAAACAAAAGTTTTTATTTGCCAGAAAATTGTAGCAAAAGTTCGTTGACTGTCAGTTTTGACTGATGGTGTGTAATCCCCTTAAAAAAGCTACCAAACCAAAAACGGAGTTACCAATTTACCAACCCTATAAAAAGTTACCAAATTTGGTAATATTCTACCAACATTGGCAACCGTGGTCACTGACAACCTCATAAGATTACCAGGATACAGTAGCTCTGTTCCTTTACGTACAAGAATCTTCAAGTTTTACCACTTCTTACTCGAAAAGCGTTCCTGTACTTCAGACACGATACAATTTATATGGTGGCAGTTTACAACTTTTAGGTTTTACCATATTCAAAAGTAAAGGAATAGACCAAGTGTTTTCAGATCAGACCGAGTACGTAGAGGAGAAGGTGTTGCCATATTTCTTAAAAACACTCTTAAAGATAAATTTCGAAGCAAAAATAATCCTGGTGAACAGAGGTGGAAGCTAGTCGATTTTCGGTCGGCTGGGCGCCGCCGCTTCTCTTTTTTTAAGGTTTTAGCTGCCGCCGATTTATCGGCTAAAAATCGCCGCCGTCAACTCGACTGGAGATGGCGCGCACCTGATTATCATTCTAGTTGTCAAAATGTATTATTGTGAATAAATCACATACAAAACCCATGGTGTGGTGCTCCTGGTAGTGTGCTGGGACGATGGTCAAGAACCACGCCCAGGTATTTCGCCTCAGTAGAGAGGTTCAGCTGCACAACATCCAGTGTTGGCGGTACGAACTCGGTGGGTTTCCTTTTCCTGGTAAATAACACCAGCTCTGTCTTTGCCGGATTCACACCTAGGCCATTGATGTGAGCCCAACGTGAGAGTTTAGCAAGAGCTCCTTGCATTAGTTCAGACAAGGTAGACAGGAATTTCCCACTAATCAGGATTACTACGTCATCCGCGTAAGCAACTACCCTAGTTCCTAGTTTGTCGAATTCCGTGAGTATCCCATTTATCACCAGTAGTCAGACTAAGGGAGATAAAACTCCCCCTGAGGAGTGCCTCTGGTGACAGATCTCCTAATGGAGCTCTCCCCAATATTAGAATTGATTAGCCTGCTTCCAAGCATGCTATTAATCCAGTTTATTAGGATAGAGGGGACACCCAGTAATTCTAGAGCAGAATGGATGGGTTCGAGTTTCACATTGTTAAAGGCGTCCTCTTTATCCAGAAAGGCAGCCAGAGTGAAATTCGATTCATCCAGATTCTACTCTATGTACCCTACGACACTATGTAACGCTGTTTCTGACGATTTCCCTTTAATGTAAGCATGTTGTGAATTGCTTATAAGGTCTTGGCTTATGAAAGTTCTTATTTCTAAATCTAATAACATTTCTAAAGTCTTTAAAAGGAAAGAGGAGAGTCTAATGGACCTGTAGTATTTCGGTGACGAGTGACTTGGTTCCCCAGCTTTGGGAATGTAGGTTACTGTTACCTCCTTCCACAGCGCCGGAATGTACGATAGTCGCAGACATGCTCTAGAGATCTTCTGAAGAACGGTTATCAAGACAGTAGGTGCGTTCTTAAGTATCGCTGGAATGATACCATCTGGTCCGGAAGATTTGTAGGGCTGAAAAGTACTGATCGCCCATGAGATTCTATGATAGCATACTAGCCTGTCAACAAGTGCCAACTCCTCTGGGGTATGGGTCCTACTCGTGTCCACACTGGGTGTACCCGAGCTGGCGTCCTCACTCTCAGGAAAGTGGGTTCCTGTCAGCAGATCTAAAGTCTCTAGAGCGGAGTTAGTCCAGGTACCGTCTTCCCACTTGATGCTCCCAATGGGTTTAGGAACTTTGAAATCACCTTACCTGTTGAAACTCTCTCTATAGAGATTCCAATCGGTATTGACTTTGGTGTTATTAGCTTTATTATAAGCTTTCCGGCTATTTTTCCTAAGTTTGGCTAACTCTTTGTTCCACCAAACTGGTTGAGTTCTCCTACCAGGATAAGAAAATGGGAAAGAGTTCTCATAGCAACCCTGAAGGACATGTGTGAGATCTTCAACTTGTCTGTCCATTTCCCCCATTGTATGTGGTTCAGAGAGTTCGCACAACCTCGAGGAAACTAAAAAGTCGTAGTTTTCCTAATTTGCCCTCGATTCATCCAGATTCTACTCTATGTACCCTACGACACTATGCAACGCTGTTTCTGACGATTTCCCTTTAATGTAAGCATGTTGTGAATTGCTTATAAGGTCTTGGCTTATGAAAGATCTTATTTCTAAATCTAATAACATTTCTAAAGTCTTTAAAAGGAAAGAGGAGAGTCTAATGGGCTTGTAGTATTTCGGTGACGAGTGACTTGGTTCCCCAGCTTTGGGAATGTAGGTTACTGTTACCTCCTTCCACAGCGCCAGAATGTACGATAGTCGTAGACATGCTCTAGAGATCTTCTGAAGAACGGTTATCAAGACAGTAGGTGCGTTCTTAAGTATCGCTGGAATGATACCATCTGGTCCGGAAGATTTGTAGGGCTGAAAAGTACTGATCGCCCATGAGATTCTATGATAGCTTACTAGCCTGTCAAAAAGTGCCAACTCCTCTGGGGTATGGGTCCTACTCGTGTCCACACTGGGTGTACCCGAGCTGGCGTCCTCACTCTCAGGAAAGTGGTTTCCTGCCAGCAGGTCTAAAGTCTTTAGAGCGGAGTTAGTCCAGGTACCGTCTTCCCACTTGATGCTTCCAATGGGTTTAGGAACTTTGAAATCACCTTACCTGTTGAAACTCTCTCTATAGAGATTCCAATCGGTATTGACTTTGGTGTTATTAGCTTTATTATAAGCTTTCCGGCTATTTTTCCTAAGTTTGGCTAACTCTTTGTTCCATCAAACTGGTTGAGTTCTCCTACCAGGATAAGAAAATGGGAAAGAGTTCTCATAGCAACCCTGAAGGACATGTGTGAGATCTTCAACTTGTCTGTCCATTTCCCCCATTGTATGTGGTTCAGAGAGTTCGCACAACCTCGAGGAAACTAAAAAGTCGTAGTTTTCCTAATTTGCCCTCGATTCATCCAGATTCTACTCTATGTACCCTACGACACTATGCAACGCTGTTTCTGACGATTTCCCTTTAATGTAAGCATGTTGTGAATTGCTTATAAGGTCTTGGCTTATGAAAGATCTTATTTCTAAATCTAATAACATTTCTAAAGTCTTTAAAAGGAAAGAGGAGAGTCTAATGGGCTTGTAGTATTTCGGTGACGAGTGACTTGGTTCCCCAGCTTTGGGAATGTAGGTTACTGTTACCTCCTTCCACAGCGCCAGAATGTACGATAGTCGTAGACATGCTCTAGAGATCTTCTGAAGAACGGTTATCAAGACAGTAGGTGCGTTCTTAAGTATCGCTGGAATGATACCATCTGGTCCGGAAGATTTGTAGGGCTGAAAAGTACTGATCGCCCATGAGATTCTATGATAGCTTACTAGGCTGTCAAAAAGTGCCAACTCCTCTGGGGTATGGGTCCTACTCGTGTCCACACTGGGTGTACCCGAGCTGGCGTCCTCACTCTCAGGAAAGTGGTTTCCTGCCAGCAGGTCTAAAGTCTTTAGAGCGGAGTTAGTCCAGGTACCGTCTTCCCACTTGATGCTTCCAATGGGTTTAGGAACTTTGAAATCACCTTACCTGTTGAAACTCTCTCTATAGAGATTCCAATCGGTATTGACTTTGGTGTTATTAGCTTTATTATAAGCTTTCCGGCTATTTTTCCTAAGTTTGGCTAACTCTTTGTTCCATCAAACTGGTTGAGTTCTCCTACCAGGATAAGAAAATGGGAAAGAGTTCTCATAGCAACCCTGAAGGACATGTGTGAGATCTTCAACTTGTCTGTCCATTTCCCCCATTGTATGTGGTTCAGAGAGTTCGCACAACCTCGAGGAAACTAAAAAGTCGTAGTTTTCCCAATTTGCCCTCCTTGGATTCCGGTGAGGCGGTTGCCGTTTACACCCATAACAGACTCCAAAGTGTATCGCTCTCCGATACTCTCCAGTCTACTATGGATGTATCTTCCATGTTTGTAAGGGTTAAGTCAATGATTTCCTCCCTTACCCTATTGTGGATGGTGGCAGTATTAGCCCTATTACATACTCGAAGATTATTAGCTAAAATAAAATCGAATATGGACTCACCCCTCGCACTGGTGTTACTGCTTTCCCAGGGGAAGTGGTGAGCATTCGCATCACAGCCCATCACTAACCTGCAATTGCCTGTCGTTTCCTCCACTAGTTTGCGCACCAATCCGTTTGGTGGGGCGGGTGCCTCATACGGCATGTAGACCGAGGCTAGTACCAAAACCCTACCTGTGTCTCCTTTTAGTCTCACTATAGTCGTATCGCCGGCTTTAATTGTGGAGTTGAATAAGATTTAGACTTTTCTTGGCTACAATACAGGTTCTTACCTTCTCCCCCTTTGTTGCGAAGAATAGGGAGAAACGCTTATCGTTTAGTCCAGAAACCCAATTTTTATATAAATAGGATTCCTGGACCAAAGCGACATATATTTCAGAGTCTGTGAGGGAGAGAATGAGTTCGGCAGCCGCGGCATTATAGTGATGCAGATTAATCTGCACCACTCAAAGGCCATGCTGCCGAACTACTTTACTGCGACTTCGGGATACGGAACCGAAGTCCACTAGATCCGAAGTACAGCAATCCCCCACAGTCTCTAATATACAGCTTCTCTTTTTTCAATGAATTACCAGCGACCCCCAACATTTTTGCAAGAATTCTACTTTCTGCGAGAAATTATGCATTTAGTGCAATGATATGGAAACATTCAAATTGAAAATCTAACGTGTTTTCATTCATGTTTTTCAAAATATTCAATCAAATGTGAAAAATTAGTAGTTTTTTAAATTCCAATAATTTATAGACATTTCCTTATTTTGTTTACATGTACGTTGACACTAACGTTTACAAACAAAAACAAATTACTATGTGGTTGTTGTTGAGTTGTAATTGTTGTAGTATTTTCTTTACCTGGTTTGTTCTACCATGTCACCATACCTTCTCTTTCCCTGAAGAAGTTAAGCAGCCTCCAACTGTCGATGAATAGACCTCTATTTTGTTTCCTGATCATCTTCATCACCTCCTCTACGTCGGAGTCTGGAGGAGGCACCCATGTTGTGGCTACGATCCTTCGAGGTATCTCTTCCACAGGAACCGCGGCCAGTCTGCAGCCCTCCCAGAGTTCACCAGAGCCTCAATCGTCTGGATGAGGTAGTCCTTCGAAGTCGAGGAACTCCCCGTTCTGCTGGTTTATGGCGTTACTAACTTTGTCCAGTGTCGTCCCCGCCCAACGATTGGGTCGTACTAGCACAAGGTAGAGTTGTACAATCTAGTTCATTTGAAAGATCTAGTTCAATAGGTCTGTACTTTTAATTGAACTAGTTCAGTAATCTAGTTCATAGTTCACTATCCACTTCAGTTATTCTGTAGTGCGATTCTCTAACCCATTTTTTGAGTTACCGACAAAAATCGGTAAAATTAAAACGCAAAATTATGAATGAAAAGTTCAAATAAAAGTTGACAACACTCTTTCTATCGGTAGAACTTTACGACTACTTTTTATTGGTCGCTAACTTACCGAAAAACATCGGTAATTACCGAAACTATAAGCATTTTAATTTTACCGACCATTGTCGGTAACTCAAAAAATGAGTTAGAGAATCGCACTACTGATCATTTTTTGAGTTACCGACAAAAATCGGTAAAATTAAAACGCGAAATTATGAATGAAAAGTTCAAATAAAAGTTGACAACACTCATGCTATCTGTAGAACTTTACGACTACTGTTTATTCGTCGCTAACTTACCGGAAAACATCGGTAATTACCGAAATTATAAGCATTTTAATTTTTCCGACAATTGTCGGTAACTCAAAAATGAGTTAGAGAATCGCACTGCAGAATCGTTCAAGGGCTCTTAATCGTTCGCTTGATGAAAACATACCAAATAGGAACAAACATTAGAATAGTATAATTAAATTACAAAAATATTAAATTTAGACATTTCTATTCCATTTATAAAGAAAGATTAAGTTTGCATTAAGTTTAGAAAAAAAAACGTCGTTCGGAAAAAAATGTAATTAGAATATCATTTAAGTGGCTGGCAAAAAAAAAACAAAGTCAATATTAACATGAAACGCAAAGTTTAGATGTTTTTCGTTCGCATTCATTTTCTTTCGACATAGTGAAACGGAGGCTAAGAGTTAATGGCCCACGTATTTCCGTCCGGAATCTCGTAAAGCGCTACTTCAAGGCAACTAAATTGGAAATTGCCTTGAAGTCATAAGTATGTAGACTTAGTCTACGGATTTTCCAAAAAACCTTATTACAAAGGTTTCGCGATTACAGCGCTAAGCAACTTTATTTAAAAAGTCGGCTTTTTTCCTTTTTTCTATCCAAAATAAGGCACATTGAATAGGTAATGGATTCTATAAGTTAAGTCAAAAATGTTCTTTATATAGAAATTACTTTTATTACAATGGAGGTTGACACTTCACATTGATCCAAAACATAAATAAAAATCTTTACATTACGAAGGCATCAGTTAGCACAGAAGACGGCGTCACTTTATTCATATGTGAATGACATGCTTAACTAGATTGTGAATCGTTCATTGATCGTTCTTCGTGGATGTTACGGTCGTGCCCAAAATGTTTTTTTTTGTGTCAAAAATCTATATTTTCTAAACGGATGAAGATAGAGCTATGAAAATTAGAGGAGATGTATATAAGACTGATATCTTTTATTCCATTAAGATACATAATATTCAGTCAGATTTTTATTGAAAAAAAAAGTTTTTCAAAAATTTTAAGTTTGTAGGGTTGGCGTTTTTTTGTTTGGGATGACGACTTCTATTTTGTTTTTCAAAATAGTCAGGCTTAATCCCATAGTCGTTGTTTTAATATTTTATTAAAACAACTTTAATTTATTAGTGGGAAAAAATTGGCGGTGTATACCAAGGGGTAAGGCAGGGAATACTATAGTTTCAGATCTCGCCACAGATCTTCATCAGTTCCCTTATTTCTTGTTTTTCAACAAGAAACTTTTTATACCCAAGTGTCAATTGCTAGCTCAAATAGTTTTTGATCTTGCCGAAAATGTTCGGCGAAGCTCCACGTTTCGGCATAGCACCCATAGAACGACACCTCCCGATATCGGTATTTTTGGGGTTGAGCATCAATCACTGCGCTGTGGGTATTCTTGATCACCTATATACCATTGATTGCGGTAATTTCGAATTACAAGTAATGTGAAAAGTAATGGGATACTTCTTAAAAAAATTACAAGGCAAACCTACTTACTTGCTCCTCACTAAGTAATGAGGACGGTGGCACAGTGAGTGTGTGTCTGACTATAAATCCTAGGGTTGTGTGTTCAACGCTCACTGTCGGCACGCCAGTTTTTTTTTTTTTTAATTAAAAAATAACAGTTTGTGGTGCACATGTGTACTGCACATTTAAGTTCTTAAGCAACCCTTAAAGTTCGTGTGCGTGGCATAGTATGTAGTGTCTTTGGCTAGCAATCAGAGGTTTCGTGTGTTCAACTCGCACAGCAAGCAAAATAAAATAATAGTAAAGAAGTGTGATGAAATTAAAAAAAATCTCTACATCAACTGTTCTAAAAATAGAATTTTTTTTCAACTTACTTTTCAACTTCTAGTGGCCACAGAATAACTAGTTATTCTAGTGGTCATAAAATAACTACAAACTGAGTGCGACATGCCCTTGTAAAAATAATGGGGAAGAAAGGGGGTTTGCGAGTAGTTACGGCTGCCAATAATCCCTTACAAAACCCATGGTTTTGGGAGGACTTTTTTTGCTGGGATGATAGAACATGTAGCAACCACATAATAAGCTTTTGTCGTTACTTACGGTCTCAAAATTAACACCGAAATATATTTACTTTCGGAAATGTAGGTATTTCCTTACTAAACCAATAATAATAACTGCCTCTCTCGAAACCTCTAATAACCGTTGACAATATGTATCTTTTTAATTTGTTTAAATTATTTCAATGCAAATTAAATTGATTGTCGTAAACAAAACATTTTAGAACTTTCAAATATTGATAAAACTAAAACATAAAATGTCACAATTTGTGCATATTAGAAAAAGTCAGAATTTTTTAATATTCCATTTGTTAATTTATGGCTTTCTACATACTATATGTTTGCTGAGATCCCATAACTTTAGTGAAAAAGTTGTAATTTTTCGCGAAAATAATTCAAAACAATTGGTAGTTTGCAACTTGTTTTAATAAAATTCAAGCTCTTTATGCATCAAATGAAAAAGAAAAATATACAAATCCGTTTAGTGGTTTGCATATTATAGCAAAAACAAAAAAAAAAAAATATATTGAGGAAATTTATAAAACTTTTGTAAGAGAAAATATTTATTAACATTTATTTTGTGAGTTAGTTGAAGAAAATGTAGTAAAAATAGGTCGGAGTTATTCTTCTATTTTAGTAAAATTTCACGCAAAAATCAAATTTTTTATTATATTCACTTCTCGAATACACGCTAACATTTAACGGAAGATCAAGTTTAAATAGATTTTGGGTTCCTTTAAATGGGGTATAATCTTGAAATGAAACTCTATCAGGTAATGTTCATTTTGAAATGTGTTTGAATCGCGGAATCCTTAAAATAGCTTGATGCGCAATTTGAACACATTTGCCAAATTGCCTGCAGCGTAGTGTGCAAAAAACGGTATAACGCTTATAATTTGCACAAAGTACATACACTTTTATGCGCATCCGATGTCACTATCATCCAAGAAAAAATACATCGATCTAAACCTATTTCGATAAAATCCATCAAGAACCGTGGATGTGGCATCACAAACTATTTTTGGGATAAATCGGATACAGCTCCCATGCCACTAAATTTTTTAAACCGCTGTTTTCCCAAAAAACGCGAGTGATGTGTCAGTTTCTTAATTGAAAAGGAATCGATCCACAGAAAACGCGACTAAATCCGCGATATTTCCGAAAACATTTTACGCACATTTTTCGGTTTTTGCAGTTGCAGTTTTCACAGTTCTAGTGGATGGATTTTCACTATTTATGATTTATATGATCCGGGCCGTCAAAAAACTAAAATATCTTGGGGTCCCAGCACGATCAAACGGATATTGTAAATACTGTATCCCAAAAATAGGGTTTTTCGAAAAAATATCGCACTAAATTTTGGCCTTTGCACATGGTCTCAAATCCCAATTTTCTGGCCCAAACTATTTCAACGTCCATTTTGTATTGAAATTATTTATTATTTATAATGAATGTGTACAAACAGCAATTCTTACGTTTAATCGAATGACCAAAACTGCCAACATTTGTTGAACAGGGTGGTCCCGTTGTGTGAATATTGACCTATGATAATAATTTTTGGTACGAAGGATTCATATCTTCCAAGAGGTCGAAATACCAAATTTCAGCCGAATCACTCATAAAGTGTCGCTAAAATCCACAAAAAATCTTAAGTCGGACGGTACTTTTATGTGGGGCCTATGACAAAAATTAACCTATTTTCAAAAAAAATTATACATTCTTGTTTTCTACACTCTGAAACCCTTAAATATGAATTTTAAGGAAAATCGGTTGATAGATGTGGGTTTTACCGTTCTATTTCAACTGGATACTACGCACAGTCACAACAGGTATTCTCCCATCTTAAAATCCACTTTATTTTAACTGTGGCAAATTTGAGCAAGATTTGACTTCTGAATTTATTAGTACAGACCCCCTGCTAGCTTCCAAATTAGATTTGGAGGTGGACATATTTGGACATTTTTTTAAAAGTTTAAATATATATAAAAAATATTTGTAAAAAATAATGTTCAATATATATAAAAATATTGATTTTATTACGCTAATTTTACAAATTTCTTCGTTCTTTTTGTAAATATTATGAAAGACTCACTAAAAGCTTCCCGATTCATAATAACTTTGGTCTCAGTTCTGTATATTTATGCAGCGACACAATACAACAAAAATTGTATATTTTACAGCACAAATTCTGTTTTATTTTTACATAAGAAAGTGTCAACTTTGGTACTGCGCCAATCAACGGAAACTAACGGTATTTACAAAAACTGATTATTTTCGATTGACTTGATGTGTTTTTTATTATTCTGCGCAAAAACCAATTGAAATTTTAAAACTTCAAAAAAATAGTTTTGGCCAAATTCCTTCTTAAAACTATAGTGCTTTGGCAGTTGATTACTCTGATGCTGTCTGGGCTACATGTTCAATATACATATCAAATTATGCGTATGGGGGATGCCAGGGGGATGTTGCTGCGTGGGTCTGGGTCAGCGAGAGCTTGTGGCGTAAAGTACGATGTAGGATCTTCTAACAGTGGGTCGGAGTAGGGTCTTCTAGGCAATTCATCTGTTATGAGGGCGTTGACCTTTAGGGCCCAAGTGCCGTTTACGTTCCTGGCCATAATTTTGAAGGTTGCAAATCGGCGGTTTTGATATAATACCGATCTAAGGCCAAGCCTTTGGAATGTTGAGTAGGCAATTCTAGACATCGTTGCCGACTGACAGATAAGTGCACGCACGGTCTTCCAGGTGTCGATGCTGTCGGTTGCGACACGAACTAGGGCAGTTGGGACGAACACCAAGTCCCACGAGAATGGTGGCACTACAATTGTTGCTGGTTGTAGGGTGTTCTCTAATTGTGGAGCCCCATGTAATAATGTGTGATGTCGATGGTCGCACCTTCGGCAGCCCGTCAAACTAGTGCAGTCCGGCGCCAGATGACTACGAGCCAAGCAATTTCGGCAGTACCCTCTTCGTTCCACGGTCTCGTATCGCTGGAAAGCCGACTGTTCTCTAAACCTGGGGCATGTATTTATAGCGTGGTCATCTTGATATAGCCTGCAGGAGTACTGCCAAAAACTCGGACGCTCTCTTCTACTCTCTCGCTGACCAGACCTGCTTCTTGATTGATGTCGTCCAATTGGATGCGGTTCCTGCTGTTGCCGTTGTTGAAGCGGCTGTTGTTGTTGATGTTGACGCGGCTGTTGTTGATGATGTTGACTCGGCTGTTGTTGATGTTGTTGACAGTTGCGCCTATTTTGTGGTTCTTGGAGTTGTGGGCGATTTTGTTCCTGACGCCTGTCTGGGGGTCTCTCTTCCTCTTCTTCTTCCAAATCTTTGTCTGGGAGGTAAGCTGCCATATCTGTAATAAAAAGAGTGAGGGGAGTACCAAGTTTTTTAAATACTCGAAGATTATTAGCTAAAATAAAATCGAATATGGACTCACCCCTCGCACTGGTGTTACTGCTTTCCCAGGGGAAGTGGTGAGCATTCGCATCACAGCCCATCACTAACCTGCAATTGCCTGTCGTTTCCTCCACTAGTTTGCGCACCAATCCGTTTGGTGGGGCGGGTGCCTCATACGGCATGTAGACCGAGGCTAGTACCAAAACCCTACCTGTGTCTCCTTTTAGTCTCACTATAGTCGTATCGCCGGCTTTAATTGTGGAGTTGAATAAGATTTAGACTTTTCTTGGCTACAATACAGGTTCTTACCTTCTCCCCCTTTGTTGCGAAGAATAGGGTGAAACGCTTATCGTTTAGTCCAGAAACCCAATTTTTATATAAATAGGATTCCTGGACCAAAGCGACATATATTTCAGAGTCTGTGAGGGAGAGAATGAGTTCGGCAGCCGCGGCATTATAGTGATGCAGATTAATCTGCACCACTCAAAGGCCATGCTGCCGAACTACTTTACTGCGACTTCGGGATACGGAACCGAAGTCCACTAGATCCGAAGTACAGCAATCCCCCACAGTCTCTAATATACAGCTTCTCTTTTTTCAATGAATTACCAGCGACCCCCAACATTTTTGCAAGAATTCTACTTTCTGCGAGAAATTATGCATTTAGTGCAATGATATGGAAACATTCAAATTGAAAATCTAACGTGTTTTCATTCATGTTTTTCAAAATATTCAATCAAATGTGAAAAATTAGTAGTTTTTTAAATTCCAATAATTTATAGACATTTCCTTATTTTGTTTACATGTACGTTGACACTAACGTTTACAAACAAAAACAAATTACTATGTGGTTGTTGTTGAGTTGTAATTGTTGTAGTATTTTCTTTACCTGGTTTGTTCTACCATGTCACCATACCTTCTCTTTCCCTGAAGAAGTTAAGCAGCCTCCAACTGTCGATGAATAGACCTCTATTTTGTTTCCTGATCATCTTCATCACCTCCTCTACGTCGGAGTCTGGAGGAGGCACCCATGTTGTGGCTACGATCCTTCGAGGTATCTCTTCCACAGGAACCGCGGCCAGTCTGCAGCCCTCCCAGAGTTCACCAGCGCCTCAATCGTCTGGATGAGGTAGTCCTTCGAAGTCGAGGAACTCCCCGTTCTGCTGGTTTATGGCGTTACTAACTTTGTCCAGTGTCGTCCCCGCCCAACGATTGGGTCGTACTAGCACAAGGTAGAGTTGTACAATCTAGTTCATTTGAAAGATCTAGTTCAATAGGTCTGTACTTTTAATTGAACTAGTTCAGTAATCTAGTTCATAGTTCACTATCCACTTCAGTTATTCTGTAGTGCGATGCTCTAACCCATTTTTTGAGTTACCGACAAAAATCGGTAAAATTAAAACGCAAAATTATGAATGAAAAGTTCAAATAAAAGTTGACAACACTCTTTCTATCGGTAGAACTTTACGACTACTTTTTATTGGTCGCTAACTTACCGAAAAACATCGGTAATTACCGAAACTATAAGCATTTTAATTTTACCGACCATTGTCGGTAACTCAAAAAATGAGTTAGAGAATCGCACTACTGATCATTTTTTGAGTTACCGACAAAAATCGGTAAAATTAAAACGCGAAATTATGAATGAAAAGTTCAAATAAAAGTTGACAACACTCATGCTATCTGTAGAACTTTACGACTACTGTTTATTCGTCGCTAACTTACCGGAAAACATCGGTAATTACCGAAATTATAAGCATTTTAATTTTTCCGACAATTGTCGGTAACTCAAAAATGAGTTAGAGAATCGCACTGCAGAATCGTTCAAGGGCTCTTAATCGTTCGCTTGATGAAAACATACCAAATAGGAACAAACATTAGAATAGTATAATTAAATTACAAAAATATTAAATTTAGACATTTCTATTCCATTTATAAAGAAAGATTAAGTTTGCATTAAGTTTAGAAAAAAACGTCGTTCGGAAAAAAATGTAATTAGAATATCATTTAAGTGGCTGGCAAAAAAAAAACAAAGTCAATATTAACATGAAACGCAAAGTTTAGATGTTTTTCGTTCGCATTCATTTTCTTTCGACATAGTGAAACGGAGGCTAAGAGTTAATGGCCCACGTATTTCCGTCCGGAATCTCGTAAAGCGCTACTTCAAGGCAACTAAATTGGAAATTGCCTTGAAGTCATAAGTATGTAGACTTAGTCTACGGATTTTCCAAAAAACCTTATTACAAAGGTTTCGCGATTACAGCGCTAAGCAACTTTATTTAAAAAGTCGGCTTTTTTCCTTTTTTCTATCCAAAATAAGGCACATTGAATAGGTAATGGATTCTATAAGTTAAGTCAAAAATGTTCTTTATATAGAAATTACTTTTATTACAATGGAGGTTGACACTTCACATTGATCCAAAACATAAATAAAAATCTTTACATTACGAAGGCATCAGTTAGCACAGAAGACGGCGTCACTTTATTCATATGTGAATGACATGCTTAACTAGATTGTGAATCGTTCATTGATCGTTCTTCGTGGATGTTACGGTCGTGCCCAAAATGTTTTTTTTTGTGTCAAAAATCTATATTTTCTAAACGGATGAAGATAGAGCTATGAAAATTAGAGGAGATGTATATAAGACTGATATCTTTTATTCCATTAAGATACATAATATTCAGTCAGATTTTTATTGAAAAAAAAAGTTTTTCAAAAATTTTAAGTTTGTAGGGTTGGCGTTTTTTTGTTTGGGATGACGACTTCTATTTTGTTTTTCAAAATAGTCAGGCTTAATCCCATAGTCGTTGTTTTAATATTTTATTAAAACAACTTTAATTTATTAGTGGGAAAAAATTGGCGGTGTATACCAAGGGGTAAGGCAGGGAATACTATAGTTTCAGATCTCGCCACAGATCTTCATCAGTTCCCTTATTTCTTGTTTTTCAACAAGAAACTTTTTATACCCAAGTGTCAATTGCTAGCTCAAATAGTTTTTGATCTTGCCGAAAATGTTCGGCGAAGCTCCACGTTTCGGCATAGCACCCATAGAACGACACCTCCCGATATCGGTATTTTTGGGGTTGAGCATCAATCACTGCGCTGTGGGTATTCTTGATCACCTATATACCATTGATTGCGGTAATTTCGAATTTTCCGACTCGTGGTACCGAAATATGAACATAACCGCATAAAAGATGTTTTGTCGTTACTTACGGTTACAAAATTAACATAGAATATATTTGCTTTCCCAAATAATAAAAAAAAAAACAAAAAAAAAAATCAACTTGAATACCTATACACATTTTAAGACAATCGCGAAACAAAACAGTCGAATTTTTGATACACGTACGAACGACATTTGAGTTTTATCCCAGCAAAAATTCGGATCCAGTAGTCATTACGTAACCCATTACAAAGTAATGTAAACAAGCTTCTTTTCCCATTACAAGTAATGTGAAAAGTAATGGGATACTTCTTAAAAAAATTACAAGGCAAACCTACTTACTTTGCTCCTCACTAAGTAATGAGGACGGTGGCACAGTGAGTGTGTGTCTGACTATAAATCCTAGGGTTGTGTGTTCAACGCTCACTGTCGGCACGCCAGTTTTTTTTTTTTTTAATTAAAAAATAACAGTTTGTGGTGCACATGTGTACTGCACATTTAAGTTCTTAAGCAACCCTTAAAGTTCGTGTGCGTGGCATAGTATGTAGTGTCTTTGGCTAGCAATCAGAGGTTTCGTGTGTTCAACTCGCACAGCAAGCAAAATAAAATAATAGTAAAGAAGTGTGATGAAATTAAAAAAAATCTCTACATCAACTGTTCTAAAAATAGAATTTTTTTTCAACTTACTTTTCAACTTCTAGTGGCCACAGAATAACTAGTTATTCTAGTGGTCATAAAATAACTACAAACTGAGTGCGACATGCCCTTGTAAAAATAATGGGGAAGAAAGGGGGTTTGCGAGTAGTTACGGCTGCCAATAATCCCTTACAAAACCCATGGTTTTGGGAGGACTTTTTTTGCTGGGATGATAGAACATGTAGCAACCACATAATAAGCTTTTGTCGTTACTTACGGTCTCAAAATTAACACCGAAATATATTTACTTTCGGAAATGTAGGTATTTCCTTACTAAACCAATAATAATAACTGCCTCTCTCGAAACCTCTAATAACCGTTGACAATATGTATCTTTTTAATTTGTTTAAATTATTTCAATGCAAATTAAATTGATTGTCGTAAACAAAACATTTTAGAACTTTCAAATATTGATAAAACTAAAACATAAAATGTCACAATTTGTGCATATTAGAAAAAGTCAGAATTTTTTAATATTCCATTTGTTAATTTATGGCTTTCTACATACTATATGTTTGCTGAGATCCCATAACTTTAGTGAAAAAGTTGTAATTTTTCGCGAAAATAATTCAAAACAATTGGTAGTTTGCAACTTGTTTTAATAAAATTCAAGCTCTTTATGCATCAAATGAAAAAGAAAAATATACAAATCCGTTTAGTGGTTTGCATATTATAGCAAAAACAAAAAAAAAAAAATATATTGAGGAAATTTATAAAACTTTTGTAAGAGAAAATATTTATTAACATTTATTTTGTGAGTTAGTTGAAGAAAATGTAGTAAAAATAGGTCGGAGTTATTCTTCTATTTTAGTAAAATTTCACGCAAAAATCAAATTTTTTATTATATTCACTTCTCGAATACACGCTAACATTTAACGGAAGATCAAGTTTAAATAGATTTTGGGTTCCTTTAAATGGGGTATAATCTTGAAATGAAACTCTATCAGGTAATGTTCATTTTGAAATGTGTTTGAATCGCGGAATCCTTAAAATAGCTTGATGCGCAATTTGAACACATTTGCCAAATTGCCTGCAGCGTAGTGTGCAAAAAACGGTATAACGCTTATAATTTGCACAAAGTACATACACTTTTATGCGCATCCGATGTCACTATCATCCAAGAAAAAATACATCGATCTAAACCTATTTCGATAAAATCCATCAAGAACCGTGGATGTGGCATCACAAACTATTTTTGGGATAAATCGGATACAGCTCCCATGCCACTAAATTTTTTAAACCGCTGTTTTCCCAAAAAACGCGAGTGATGTGTCAGTTTCTTAATTGAAAAGGAATCGATCCACAGAAAACGCGACTAAATCCGCGATATTTCCGAAAACATTTTACGCACATTTTTCGGTTTTTGCAGTTGCAGTTTTCACAGTTCTAGTGGATGGATTTTCACTATTTATGATTTATATGATCCGGGCCGTCAAAAAACTAAAATATCTTGGGGTCCCAGCACGATCAAACGGATATTGTAAATACTGTATCCCAAAAATAGGGTTTTTCGAAAAAATATCGCACTAAATTTTGGCCTTTGCACATGGTCTCAAATCCCAATTTTCTGGCCCAAACTATTTCAACGTCCATTTTGTATTGAAATTATTTATTATTTATAATGAATGTGTACAAACAGCAATTCTTACGTTTAATCGAATGACCAAAACTGCCAACATTTGTTGAACAGGGTGGTCCCGTTGTGTGAATATTGACCTATGATAATAATTTTTGGTACGAAGGATTCATATCTTCCAAGAGGTCGAAATACCAAATTTCAGCCGAATCACTCATAAAGTGTCGCTAAAATCCACAAAAAATCTTAAGTCGGACGGTACTTTTATGTGGGGCCTATGACAAAAATTAACCTATTTTCAAAAAAAATTATACATTCTTGTTTTCTACACTCTGAAACCCTTAAATATGAATTTTAAGGAAAATCGGTTGATAGATGTGGGTTTTACCGTTCTATTTCAACTGGATACTACGCACAGTCACAACAGGTATTCTCCCATCTTAAAATCCACTTTATTTTAACTGTGGCAAATTTGAGCAAGATTTGACTTCTGAATTTATTAGTACAGACCCCCTGCTAGCTTCCAAATTAGATTTGGAGGTGGACATATTTGGACATTTTTTTAAAAGTTTAAATATATATAAAAAATATTTGTAAAAAATAATGTTCAATATATATAAAAATATTGATTTTATTACGCTAATTTTACAAATTTCTTCGTTCTTTTTGTAAATATTATGAAAGACTCACTAAAAGCTTCCCGATTCATAATAACTTTGGTCTCAGTTCTGTATATTTATGCAGCGACACAATACAACAAAAATTGTATATTTTACAGCACAAATTCTGTTTTATTTTTACATAAGAAAGTGTCAACTTTGGTACTGCGCCAATCAACGGAAACTAACGGTATTTACAAAAACTGATTATTTTCGATTGACTTGATGTGTTTTTTATTATTCTGCGCAAAAACCAATTGAAATTTTAAAACTTCAAAAAAATAGTTTTGGCCAAATTCCTTCTTAAAACTATAGTGCTTTGGCAGTTGATTACTCTGATGCTGTCTGGGCTACATGTTCAATATACATATCAAATTATGCGTATGGGGGATGCCAGGGGGATGTTGCTGCGTGGGTCTGGGTCAGCGAGAGCTTGTGGCGTAAAGTACGATGTAGGATCTTCTAACAGTGGGTCGGAGTAGGGTCTTCTAGGCAATTCATCTGTTATGAGGGCGTTGACCTTTAGGGCCCAAGTGCCGTTTACGTTCCTGGCCATAATTTTGAAGGTTGCAAATCGGCGGTTTTGATATAATACCGATCTAAGGCCAAGCCTTTGGAATGTTGAGTAGGCAATTCTAGACATCGTTGCCGACTGACAGATAAGTGCACGCACGGTCTTCCAGGTGTCGATGCTGTCGGTTGCGACACGAACTAGGGCAGTTGGGACGAACACCAAGTCCCACGAGAATGGTGGCACTACAATTGTTGCTGGTTGTAGGGTGTTCTCTAATTGTGGAGCCCCATGTAATAATGTGTGATGTCGATGGTCGCACCTTCGGCAGCCCGTCAAACTAGTGCAGTCCGGCGCCAGATGACTACGAGCCAAGCAATTTCGGCAGTACCCTCTTCGTTCCACGGTCTCGTATCGCTGGAAAGCCGACTGTTCTCTAAACCTGGGGCATGTATTTATAGCGTGGTCATCTTGATATAGCCTGCAGGAGTACTGCCAAAAACTCGGACGCTCTCTTCTACTCTCTCGCTGACCAGACCTGCTTCTTGATTGATGTCGTCCAATTGGATGCGGTTCCTGCTGTTGCCGTTGTTGAAGCGGCTGTTGTTGTTGATGTTGACGCGGCTGTTGTTGATGATGTTGACTCGGCTGTTGTTGATGTTGTTGACAGTTGCGCCTATTTTGTGGTTCTTGGAGTTGTGGGCGATTTTGTTCCTGACGCCTGTCTGGGGGTCTCTCTTCCTCTTCTTCTTCCAAATCTTTGTCTGGGAGGTAAGCTGCCATATCTGTAATAAAAAGAGTGAGGGGAGTACCAAGTTTTTTAAATGTAAGGGGTCCGACTAGTCAGTCGGTAAATAGCATGAAAACTTTGGTTATTGGTCGACTAGAGATGCCTAGCGATGTTTTGATGTCTACAACACGAATGTTATCGTCTACCCCCTTATATGTCTTAACAATTCGCCCCAACTTCCACTCAGTTGGCGACAAGCGATCATCTTTTACGACCACAAGATCGCCTTCTTTTAAATTGTCTTTCTGGTATTTCCATTTGTGTCTTCTATGAAGTTCAGTTAAGTATTCATTTTTCCATCTATGGCAAAAATGCTGTGAAATTATTTTAAGTCGCTTCCAGCGATTAACATATGAAAGGTCGGAATCAAAAAATATCCGGTTCTGCTGGCTCTAACATCGGTGCCCCAATGAGAAAATGAGCTGGTGTTAAAGGGGCTATCTCATTAGGGTCATTATTAGCAGGACTTAGGGGTCTTGAGTTGAGACAAGCCTCTATGCGAATCAATATTGTAGTAAACTCCTCAAAAGTAAAGTTAAGATTTGGAAAGCTTTTGCGTAAATGTGTCTTAAAGGACTTAACGCCGGCCTCCCACAATCCACCCATGTGGGGAGCGCCAGGAGGTATAAACTTCCATTCTAAGTTTTGATGAGAATTTTGGGTAATAGCTTGTGATCTGAGATTTTTCATAAATTCTGCTCTATCTTTTTTGAGTAATTCAGAGGCACCGACAAAATTGGTGCCGTTACCGGAGTATACACACGCCGGACAACCTCTCCGACCTATAAATCGAGTGAAGGCAGCTAAGAATGATTGCGTCGTAAGATCGCTAGTTACTTCTAGGTGGATTGCCTTGGTGGCGAAACAAATAAAAACGCATACGTAACCCTTCGTTATTAAACACGCCCTACCAGTGAAGTTTTTGATATTGAAAGGGCCGGCAAAGTCAACACCAGTATTGTAGAAGGGTCGTGTTAGAGAAGTTCTCTCCGGCGGTAGAGAAGCCATGATTTGATTTTGATTGTGTTTCTTATACAAGGTGCAAATTTTGCAATTATGAATAGTCTTTTTTACTAGAACTTTCAGTTTGAATATCCAGAACTCTGAACGTAGGACTCGAGTCATGAGCTGATTTCCACCATGCATAGTTATTTGGTGTGTAAATTCTACTAGGAGTTGCGATAACTTGGACATATATGGTAACAAGATGGGATGCCTTTCGTTTTCTGTTAAGGCAGATGATTGAACAGGGCGACCATTTGCTCTAATAGGGCCATTTGAGTCAAGATACGGATTTAAAGAAACAAGACCGCTACTAGATGGAAGTTTAGACTTTCTTTGCAATAACTTGTATTAATTTTCAAAATAATATTTTTGGGTTACAATGATAACTAGACGTTTAGCCTGTTGAATCTCTTCAAGGGAGTAATCGGGACAAGCTCGTAAGTGTTTTTTGTAGTATCGCATAGCACATGCATATGCTCGATATGCTCTGTTTAACTTTGAGAAATTTACCAAAGGGTCTTTCTTTAAAAGTTCTTGTCTGGCATCACCAGTAATGGTTGTAAGGGTGAGAACCTTAGCTGATTTCTCTTCTAAGTTCGTATCTAACGGAATATTATTTGAGGGCCAACTAGATTTTTGGTATTTTAACCACTGGGGTCCATGCCACCATAGATTATGGGTTTTCAAATCGATCGGTGAACATCCGCCACTTGCTACATCAGCGGGATTCGCCTCAGAGTCAACATGACGCCATCGATCATTACCAACATTTTCAAAAATTTCTGAAATTCTGTTACCTACAAAGGTACTCCAATGGCACGGTGGTTTCTTAAGCCAAGCTAAAACGATTGTGGAGTCTGTCCAATAATAAGATTAAATATTCGACATCTGAAGATTTGATATTATTGTAGAGGCCAATTTAGAGAGAAGTACAGCTCCGCAAAGCTCAAGTCGTGGCAAGGAAATCTTTTTAATCGGTGCGACCCTGGTTTTTGCTGCTAGGAGAAATGTGTCAACACTTGTATTGGTATTTTCTACCCGAATGTAGAGGGCCGCGCCATACGAGCTCTCTGACGCGTCGCAGAATCCATGAATCTCAATTTGATTAGTTGGTGTGTACTTAATCCATCTTGGAATAGTGATAGTGTCAATTGAGAAAGTATTTTTAACAAAGTTTTGCCAATTTAATAGTGTCATGGGTTTGAGAGCGTCATCCCAGTCTATTTTGTCTAACCAAATTTGTTGCATGATTAATTTGGCTACTACTATTACTGGAGCTAACCAACCACATGGGTCAAACAATTTGGCAATCATAGATAGAACTTCCCGTTTTGTATAGTTAATCTTGTTTTCTATAGAAGGCGATGGGACCGAAAAACTATCCCCCGTAATATTCCATCTTATACCTAGAGTCTTGGTAGAATCATTTTCAGACAGATCTAGCCAATTGAGAGGCAAAAGGTGATCACTTGGCAAGTCTTTAATTATTTTGGGCTCATTTGAAGTCCATTTTCTAAGTTGAAAACCTGCAGAGTCAAAGGCAGACATTAATTCTTTGCGAGAGTCTAACGCTTCTTGTATGGAATGACCTCCCGCTAGGACGTCATCAACATATAAGTTTTGTAAAATAACTGAAGCAGCTCTAGGGTATATATCTTTTATGTCTTCTGCTGATTTCATGAGAGTACGGAGTGCTAAAAATGGAGCGCAGTTCACTCCGAAAGTGAGCGTCAAAAGCTCATAATCTTCCACTGGGTCAGAAAGAGATTTCCTAAAAAGAATTCGTTGATAACGAGTGTGATTTCTATCCAATAGAATCTGACGATACATTTGTGTAACATCGGCATTGTAAACATATTTGAAGAACCTCCATTTTAATATTTGCAAAACAAGATCGTGCTGAAGTATGGGTCCAGCGAAAAGATTATCGTTTAAGCTTCTTCTATTTGACGTGGTACTTGACGCATTGAATACTACCCTAAGTTTAGTAGTTAACCGATCTGGTTTAATCACCGCATGGTGCGGCAAATAGTAATTTGGGGTCTGATCTATTTCCTCACGTGAAAGTTTTCTCATATGTCCCAGCTCTAAATATTCTAATATCGCTTTGTCATATGAGTCTTTGATTTCTGGAGTCTTTGAAAGTTTTTTCTCCATTCTATAGAACTGTGTGAGGGCTATATTACGAGAATTTCCGAGCTCCTCACAATTTCTAAAAGGTAGGGTAACAATATATCTCCCATCTTTATTTCGTTTTGTTGTTTCTAGGTAGTTTTGTTCGCAGAATGAGTCTCTTCTGACCTCAAAACTCTTTTTGGGGGCTCTTCCACCTCGCAAAAACGTGTAATAATCTTTTCGATTGAAGTGGTGTTAAACAAAGAAATGTTATGTGTATTTCTAGTGGTTTCGGGTATTGGACCGCCAACTATCCAACCGAATACTGTTTTTTGCGCTAAGAATGAGCCAAAAGATTTTATCGGAGTCCCTATTTCGAAGATTAAGGGTCCTATATCCATTCCTATGAGAAGATCGACAGGTTGACTTATGTGGAATTTCGGGTCTGCTAAGTTAAGACCAATAGTATCTGTAAGTTTACTCTTTTCAATATTTTGTGAAGGCAAATTAGACGGAAGGGTCTTCAAACCTACATCTAATTCAAGCTAGGGTCTAAACGAGAACGCAAAGTGAAAAGACAAGATTTTGTAGAAGTTTCTGAGACGATTTGGCTAAGTCCTGTAACATGAACAAGGTTTTTCTTGGTAGGCAATTTTAATTTGTTTCGAAGTTTTTCAGAGATAAAAGTAGATTGTGATCCAGGGTCAATAATTGCTCTGGCATCATATGATTGTCCTCTATTTTCGACCTGTACTATAGCAGTGAAAAGCAAAGTTGCACTAGGGTTATGTTCGAAAACTCTATGCTCTTGTAGAGTCAAGGTTGTAACGTTTTGTGGTTCTGTGGACTGTATTGTGGTTGTGAGAGCTGAAGCACTAGTACTAAGGCGCACTTCATCTCTTGCTAAGTTGTAATTTTGGGTTTGTTGTTGGGTGTCTGTTCCCTTATGTAACATGGAATGGTGTCTCATATTGCAAGTTCGACAACCAAACCGACTTTTACATTCTTTGACGCCGTGATTCGACGAAAGACAATTGTAAAAAAGGTGTGAGATCTTGACTAAATGAATTCTGTCATTTACTGACTTTCCTAGGAAATGAGAACAATCTTTAATAAAATGATTTGCCTTACAAAGTGGACAATTTTGCGTATTTTGAGTCTTTTGCTGTTGATTCGAAGTTTGTTTATTCACCGAAGCCCCCTTATTTTGTGAATTTGGCCAAGTATTGGTATGGAAACTGTTTGCAAATTTTGATTTTTTACTAAAATCAGTTTTTTGTTGAGTGTATTTTGTACTTGTAGGCTTAATATTTCCTACAGATTCTAATGTCTTGAATTTATGGGTCAAATATTTGTTTACCTGCTCCCAGGTGGGCAAAGTTTTGCTGTCGTGCAAAGAGTTTTCAAATTCCTCTAGAAAAGATCGAGGTAGTTTTGAGGAGCAAAGATAAATAAGTATAGGATCCCAACCCTTTACATCAACATCTAGAGTGTCAAGAGTCTGAATACAACTATTAATGGTAAGTTGAAGTTTTTGAATTGTGCTACTTGAATCAAACGCTATATGGGGTAAATTGAAAAGAATTTTGATTTGCTCGTTGACCTACATCCTTCTGTTTTCATATCGCTCAGTGAGATTCTTCCACGCTAACTCAAAGCCATCGTTTGTAAGTGGGACATGACTGACTATCTCTCTAGCTTCTCCTGTTGTTTTCTGGGTCAAATGGAAGAGTTTTTCATCTTTACTTAGTTTCGAATTTTTAATATATATCGCTGTAAAGAGGTCTCGGAACGTAGGCCACTCGCTGTAACCTCCACTGAATGTGTCTGTGTCACATGGTGGAAGTCTTGAAGTAGGTGTAAATTCTACTTCAGTATTGAGTTTTTGCGTGATTTGAGATTCTCTTTTAACTTTTTCTGCTGCTTCTTTCTGCTTAACTAACTGAACTTGCCCATTAATCGCTCCTACAGCATTTTTGTAAGTGTCAATGGCTTCTAGATAATGAGTTCTTAGCTTAATTTTATCAATTTCTTTTTCACCATCCCCTGGGACATGATCCCTGCATTCTTCATAAGCTCTTTTTACATGGTCATAAACCGAATCTAGCTGAACTCTTGATGCCTCTAATCTCTGAATATCATCTTCTGTGTTTGCTATACTTAAAATCGCTGCATAATCTTTTAAATCGTTAAGATAATTCACAAAATTTTCACGATTAAGTTTGGCCATCCTTCTTTGTAAATTAGATCTGACTTTAGAAAAAATTTTTTGATTCACAAGAATTGACAAAGTAGTCCAATCAAGGGGACAAACCTATTTGTTATTGGGTAAAAAACAGAGTCAGAAAATTTTGTCTTAGCAAAATTTTGATGTTAATTCCCAAATAAATTCACGACAACTGGATATTTTGTAGAGTATAGTAAAATCAATAAATGTTAGTACAGAGAATTAAAATTATTTGATGCCAAATATTTTCATTAAAAGAACGCAAGAAAAAGTTTTGAAAGGTCGAAAGATTTCAATCAAAATCGGCAAAAAATTTCCAAAAATAAGTCGAAGAAAAATGTGTGTTGGGTTATCCAGAAAATTAACAAATTCCCAAAGAACAGCAAATTGCAGAAATAACAAGGTTGTAATAAAATCCTTTATTTTTTGTGTAAAAAAGATTTAAATTGTTTGTTAAACAGGAAATTTTATCAGAAAAAGTAAAATGATTTTTTGTACGCAGTTGTTTTTTGAATAATTGTCTAAATCGACAACTATTCTAATGACGCTTTTGTAAATAAATTGTTGAGAGAATTATTTCGCTTTAAACACAGACGAATTTTTTTGTTTTTTCCAATAATATTTGGTTTTGGGTGGAAATAAAAATGTCTTAGTAAAGAAACGAGTCAAGCCAGAGCAAAATCCCAGCAAACAATTTCAAAGGTGAATTATTTTGGGTCCAAAAAATCCAAATTTTAGCAAAAAATTCTTTTCAATGTTGTAATGTTGTTTCAAAATGGTTAAAAAATAAAAATTAATTAATTTAAATGCAAAAATTTGTTCAGCAATATATTGCTTAATTGTAAAAATGACGAAAATATTTTGTGTCTAAATTAAAATTTCTAATCCAAAAAATTTCAAATATGCTGTGAAAATTTATGAGTATCAAAAGTATATAAATTTTCATAAGATAAGAAAAAGTTTAAAGTGTCGAGTGTTTAGGTTAGTTAACCTCAAATTTTTGGGCGCTTGTCCACCAAACGCTTATGCTTATGTACTTGAAAGGCGCAAATTTTTTTTCCAATTTCCCAAAATTGATGTATTGGGAAATCAATATGGCGCTTATGTATAAATTATTTGATAAATGTGTGCTTTTTCCACGATGAGTTTGTAAATTTTAGGTTATTTTCCAATAAAATGTTTGTTGTGTTGTGTCAAGAAGCGGAAAAACAAATATCAGCTTCCAAAAATGATATAGTTTCCAAATAAATGTTGACTTTCCAAAAAAATATGGCGGGTCAGTGAGCAAGATTTCAAAATTATTTCACGGACGGACAAATATGTAGGAAAGAGGAATTCGACTTTCCACAAGTCGCTCAATAAAAATTCCAATTTTTCCACAAAATTTCTCTTTTTCTTTGTATATGTAAAAAAGCGTGGGAAAATTCTCCAATTTCCATTTCCATTTGAGAGAAATTTCCAAAAATTCCACTATATATTGCTTGATCGTTGTATGTATTTGTAAATTTTCAAACCTTCCACAGAATGATATGACAAAAATTTACAAAAGAAAATTTTATTTTGTGGATAAATTGAAAAATTTCTGATACAAAATCCCAAATTTCACTAGGTATGTGTTTGTGTGTGTTCCCACTTTCGCTGGGTCAACTTCAGTCCTCTTTTCTAGGGTTATGTAAAAAACTTGGGTCTTTCTATCCAAAGGTGTCAATTTGTGATGTAATAGCGAGTTATCGTATAAAGGGACAGTGTTGGGAGTCAAAATTCGCCGTACCCTGTGTTCCTTTTTTGATGCCACGCTCCAAATCAAAAAACTTATTTGTACTCACTTTGCTCTGCTTGGTTATAGGATCTAGGTAAGTATGGGGGGTTTCACCTTGTGTCCATCCGCTTTTTCCTTCCTCAGCGCCAACTCCTCCAAGGTAAGTTTTTGTTTTGTTTGTTACGCGTACCGTGATCGCGTTTGAATTTGGTTTTTGTTGTTTTGTTTTTGTAGAAATTGTGTTTATTTATTGTTGTAGTGTTTGAATGTTCACTTTTTTGTTTTTGTAAATTAGAAAATTTAGTTGTGTAACTTTGTACAATTTCGCTCAAATATGTATGTTGTTTTTGTTTTCACTGTGATATTTGTGTGTAGATCGTTGTAAATTTGGTGCTTTATTTAAAAAATTTCTTTTAAACTTTTTTGTTTGTCCATTCGTTTCAGGTTCCACTGTTTTATTTCCCACTGCTGGATTCCACTGTATGGCAATTTCCACTGTTTTTATGAACCTTTTTTCTAAATTTTTGTTTTCCAAATTCACCGTTTTTCCAAGAAAAAATCACTTTTCCACTGTTCACTGTTTTTGTTGTTGAATTTTTAATTTCACTTTTGTCGTTGTAATTTTCTCCACTGTTCACAAATTGTTCACGTCTTTTTGCAAAATTATTTTTGTAATTGTTAAGATCTTAAGATCTTAACACCACTTTATTCGGCTCGATATGGACCAAATGTTTAGCACTTTACCTTTTTTTCACTTTCTTCCATAGAAAAGATTTTATGTTTTTTTGTTCAACTTTCAATTCAACTTTATTGACAATTTTGATAAATCTTCAATGTAAGTATTTACAATGGGTTTCTTTTGCATTTAGGTGTTCACAGATAAGTATTAAGGATTTGGTTTTCAAAGGTAAGTATAAATATTTTTCTTTTCACAGGTTCTTCGTATGTTTCAAAAAGGTAAGTATTTAGGTATGTATCAAAGGTAAGTACAAGGTTTATTTACAAAGGTAAGTGTTTATGGGTTTTAACAAGGTAAGTATTTTTATGCTTTTTCCTTTTCAGGTATAATGTATAAAACAATAATTACACTATTATTAATTTGAGTATTCAATTTTTGTTCTTGATTTTTTGGAAAATTCACTTTAGCTTTAATTATAAATTTTGGTATGTTAACACTTTTGTACTTCTCACTTCGTCACGACGGGCGTGGTGCGTGTTGATCGCTTTGATGCTCAAACTTCGATTGATCTTTCTTCTGTTTTGCATCGTCACATAAAATCTGTTTTGCATTCCAATGGTTTTGGAAATGCAGAAACAGAAATGACAAAATATACAGGTTATGTTCTCGCTTGCTTGCTGGTATGTGTGTAAAATTTAAATGATCTTCCCCCTCCTCAGGACAATGAACTACTGCATCTAAGCGGTTAATCTCCTTGTCAGCACAATTGGTATGTTCATATTGTCCGCTGATATCATAGTAATAAGAATATTGTTTTTTGTTTGAATTCATAGTAAAATTACTAAAATTATCACTAGATTTCATGTTTGAAAATTTTGCAGAGTTCATTTGAGGGTTTCTATACTGACTATTTAAAGAAGGACTATGATTTATATAATCGTATTGATAACTATTTTGATTGTTAAAATTTGTTTGGTCATTAAGATGATTGCTATAATTATTTGGATAATTTTTGAGATTTGGTTGAAAGCTTCGACTTTGTATGCTATGATATTGATTATTATTGTAATTTGTAAAACTCCTATTAGAAACATTTGAATTTTCTGGTCTATTTTGTTTTAGGTAGTGGTTATTAAAATTGGGACTATAGTTTCTGTTATTGCGAATATTCATGTTTGAAAATTGATGCATATTTCTATTTTGATAATTGTATCTGAATCGCGAATTTATATCTGTAAAGTTATTATTACCTTTTTGGCCATCAATTTGTGGTATGAAATGTATATTGGGATATGTTTCTGAAGTATGTTTTATATTATAAGTATTGCTATTGTACGTTTTCTGAGTGTTATTCCTAATTAGACCCTGTTGTTCTAATAAGTTATAAGCATCTCTTAATTTAGTAACGTTTCTTTTAATTATAACCGAAGCCAAATTTACATCAATGTTATTAATAAATATTTTCAAAATAATTTGTTCTGCATTTGCCGGGCTAAACTCTACAGGCTTATCGCTATCATACTCATATTTTTCATTAATCTTGCATAGAATTGATAATAAAATGTAATAATAATTACTAATACCATGATTTTTGTTCCAAACGCCTTTTGAAATAGTTGATGATAAGTTTCTTTTATTCCGAAATTTGCAATTAATGTCCCTTTTATATCATTCCAATCAGGATTAGGCCCCAACGACCTTAAAACATGAAGAGCATCCCCTTGCAGTTTATTGAGAATAATTCTTTTGAATATATAAAACCTTGCTTCAGCATTAGATTGGACTATCCCAAATATTTTGTATCAACTTCCCTTAAAAATGAGGTGAGGGCGTAAGAATTATCACCTCTAAATTCATGAATTCTTTGTGCATCCTTGAGTATATCATTTATTGAGAGGACAAAGGATGTTTGGATATTGTTATTTTGACTGTTTGCTGATTCCATTTTGCTTCATATATTGTATGTAATTTCTTTTTTATCCAGTATTGATAATTGCAAATAGTTGAAAATAGATCTTTATTTGCTAAATGTTCTGTTTTGAATTGAAAAATTTTAAATTTATTGATTCGTTCTTTGCTATTAAAATTCGTTTTCCCTCCAAAACGTTTTCCCTCGTTTCTTGAAATGTATATTAATTTTCCCTCCAAAAGTTGAATGATTAAAAACTGAAAATAGATTGATTTGTAAATCAAAAGCTTGGGCTTTTTAAATTAAAGATACGTTCCTTTTATCTTGAAAGCTTCAGCTTCTTGAATTAAGGTCCGTTTTAATTGCTTCCTTCGTTCGTTTTCCCTCCAAAAATTTAAAATTGAAAATATTTGATATTTTCTTGATTCTTTCACGACAGTTTAAGCTTCTTGAAATGAAGGTTCATCCTATATCGACAGCGCCAGTAATGTAAACCGCTTATTCATCCAGATTAAATTCGATTTTGTAAATAGTTTTCAATAATTTATTTGAATTGAATATTTTTAAAAATATATATTTTCAAAATAATGAACTTATTTATTTGAAGGGAAATACAAAAGTGACAAAATATGAAAAATATGTTTAACAGGAAATGAAAATTATGAATATTAACTGTAAATTCAAATATGCCGATAAGTAGAATTATACAAAGTATTGATATTATAATAATGAAGAGAACAAATCTATAAATTAATCATTTATAATAAAAATGTGTGTTATATCTGTTTATAATTATTGAATTAATGGAAATAAAGGGAAGAAGGAATGATATTTAGCTATTTACCTTTTTTTAAGAAAATAGATTATTAAATTAAATTATAAAATGTAACAAATAAGAAGTTTTTTGAGCTTGAGGTCATTATATTTGTTTCTTTATTTCTTCATTCTTTTTCCCAATATTTCGCAATTATTTAATTGCATCATCAGGGGCTAATCTACAAAACAATATAAATATTGATATTTTATTATATTATCACAGCGTTATTATAATTTTTAGACATAAGCATCAAAATAATTTTTATAGAAAACAAACATCATAATATATCTAACACAAAAGAGTATAAATTGCTTACATTTACGTAAAAACTAAATTCGTCAAATATTTCCTACAAACTACCGTAGTTTCACTACTATTGTCGGCTGTAAATATTGCACTAAAAGTTCTACGTATTGCACATTCTCTTTTGTGTTAAATGTCTGTAACAATAAGCTGCATTTTCTGTGTCGCTCTTGTAGTTGATCTTCTTCTTTGTTGGTATGTTGTTGATATGCAGCATCTCTAGAGTCAGGCGTCTGTTGTAGTTGTTCTCTGTTTGTAGTATACGGACGTTGTCGAAATTGGGTATATGATTTTTAAGCTTACAATGGTCCGCAAGCGCTGTTTTTTGTGTTTTGTTTTGATGCCTTAATTTGATGTCCGATTTATGTGCTGATAATCTGGTTTTTAGTTTATTTTTGGTTGTTCCTACATATACTTGGCCACATTCATTCTCTTCATTTCCACTACATTCAATCTTGTGTCGTTCTAGGTTTGTAATTTTATCTTTTGTTTTGCTAAAAAGGCGTTTGACAGTGTTGTTGCAGCGTTGAGCTATGTTGTATGTATTTTTATCATACAGGTTGGAATGTTGGAATCTTTCCGATATTCCTGGGATATATGTCATGGATTTATAACATTTTTCAGATTTTTCTCTCGTCGTACTTGTGTAAAATCCGGATAGTAGGTTTTCAATTATTGTTTTTGGAAAACAGTTCATTGTTAAAATATTTCGTATTTTGTACTTGTTTTTCTCATGATACTCCTTATCACTAATACTCAAAATTCTACTTACGAGGTTACGTCCAGTGTTAATGATAATTTGCTTGGGATGCTTGGAATAAAAGTTAATTATACGTCCAGAGGCAGTTGGTTTTTGATACCAATCTATCAGTAATTTACCATATTTTCTTGTTATGTATGTGTCAAGGTAGGGAATGGAACCATTGTTCTCTTCTTCCATCGTAAATTTAATGATAAAGAACAGCAAGAAATGATGAGAACGAAGTTCACGACTATGTTAGACACACATATAAACAGAATGAGACTAAGTGCAAGAGATAAATTCATAAACAGGACAGTGGAACGCAGTGAAAAATTTCTCAAACAAAATAAAAACATAATTATTGTAAATGCAGACAAAGGCAATGTGACAGTGGCTATGGAGAAAGATGAATATAGGCGTAAAATGCTAGATATAACATCAGACATGATGACTTACCAGAGGTTAAATAAAGATCCTACAACTAATCTAACTAAAAGAAATAATGAACTCGTTGAGGAGATGTTCCAGAATAACGTTATTTCACCTTTAGAGAGGAAAAAACTAAAAACTGACGTAGCTACAGCACCGAAGTTATACGGACTTCCAAAAATCCATAAGGAAAACTACCCACTCAGACCCATATGTTCATCCATCAACTCGCCATCATCGGAACTATGTAAATACATTGTTGCAATTTTAAAAAACTTGGCTAGTAACTCAAAGTACAATGTGAGGGATTCGGTGCAATTTAGGAGTAAGATACAACACTTGACGATTAAGGACAACGAGAAAATGGTATCATTTGACGTAGTTTCCTTATTTCCAAGCATTCCGGTGGATATGGCATTGACGATAATAGAAGAAAAGTGGGATACCATAAAGGAATACACAAATATGACGAAGAGCCTATTTTTAAGTATTCTTAAATTCTGCATTAAGGACAATAGATATTTCAAATATGATGATAAAATATACAAACAGAAGAAAGGACTACCGATGGGGTCTCCTGCTTCTCCGATTGTAGCTGATATAGTGATGGAGAAACTACTTGACACCTGTATGAATAGATTTAAGACCAAACCTATAATTTTGACGAAATACGTGGATGATTTATTCTTGATTCTTGAGCAAAATACAATATTAGGCACATTGGGAGTACTTAATAATTTTAACAATAATATTAAATTTACGATGGAAGAAGAGAACAATGGTTCCATTCCCTACCTTGACGCATACATAAAAAGAAAAGATGGCAAATTACTGATAGATTAGTACCAAAAACCAACTGCCTCTGGACGTATAATTAACTTTTATTCCAAGCATCCCAAGCAAATTATCATTAACACTGGACGTAACCTCGTAAGTAGAATTTTGAGTATTAGTGATAAGGAGTATCATGAGAAAAACAAGTACAAAATTCGAAATATTTTAACAATGAACTGTTTTCCAAAAACAATAATTGAAAACCTACTATCCGGATTTTACACAAGTACGACGAGAGAAAAATCTGAAAAATGTTATAAATCCATGACATATATCCCAGGAATATCGGAAAGATTCCAACATTCCAACCTGTATGATAAAAATACATACAACATAGCTCAACGCTGCAACAACACTGTCAAACGCCTTTTTAGCAAAACAAAAGATAAAATTACAAACCTAGAACGACACAATGTTATATATAAGATTGAATGTAGTGGAAATGAAGAGAATGAATGTGGCCAAGTATATGTAGGAACAACCAAAAATAAACTAAAAACCAGATTATCAGCACATAAATCGGACATCAAATTAAGGCATCAAAACAAAACACAAAAAACAGCGCTTGCGGACCATTGTAAGCGTAACAATCATATACCCAATTTCGACAACGTCCGTATACTACAAACAGAGAACAACTACAACAGACGCCTGACTCTAGAGATGCTGCATATCAACAACATACCAACAAAGAAGAAGATCAATTACAAGAGCGACACAGAAAATGCAGCTTATTGTTACAGACATTTAACACAAAAGAGAATGTGCAATACGTAGAACTTTTAGTGCAATATTTACAGCCGACAATAGTAGTGAAACCACGGTAGTTTGTAGGAAATATTTGACGAATTTAGTTTTTACGTAGATGTAAGCATTTTATACTCTTTTGTGTTAGATATATTATGATGTTTGTTTTCTATAAAACTTATTTTGATGCTTATGTCTAAAAATTATAATAACGCTGTGATAATATAATAAAATATCAATATTTATATTGTTTTGTAGATTAGCCCCTGATGATGCAATTAAATAATTGCGAAATATTGGGAAAAAGAATGAAGAAATAAAGAAACAAATATAATGACCTCAAGCTCAAAAAACTTCTTATTTGTTACATTGAATAAAAAGGTCGAATAATACCAAATATCAAACAATTAAATTATAAAATTAATAAATATAATTATTATATTCGTAATGATAATACTATCATTACTCGCGTTTTGCCTCGAGCCTGGTTGATGAGATCTTTTACCGTTTTATTGGGGAAGTCATTCATTTTTAAAATGTTTTTAATTTACTGACCTCAAGCCAAACTAAAACTTACAGCCTGTTTCTGTATGTCGAAAGAAGAATGTGTGCGAAAGAAACACGTCCATACTCTTGTGTGTTTTTCAAATTTGTTTTTTGTTTTGAAGCAAAAGCAAAGGTAAAATTATTTCGAAAACTAAAGGTCGGGCGTGTTTCATTCGCACACATTCTTCTTTCGACATACAGAAACTGGCTGTTAGAAAAAACTTCAGTCCAAAGGTCAACTATAACCATACAACAAATTTTATGTTAAAATATTGTTTAAAAACAAGAAAATTGGAATTCGGCTATGTATTTATTTTGAGTTTAACGGCTACAAGAATTATAAGTATACCTCCTTTTCCTTTTCTTTTTGTATTTTATAATTTCAAATCCGAATGAGAGTTATAGAGCAACCCCAAATGAATGATGGTAAAACCATATCTTTAAGTGTGCAGTCAACTGGAAGACGAACTAACCCATCCGGCGAGCTAATCCGCAGCCTAACAACTAGTACCATCCCCACCTACCTGACCGTAACATATCATTAATAAAAACTTCCACTTTAATATCTTTCTTAAAAGGAGCAGCCCTTAAAAGCAATTTTAAACAAATGTAAATAATATCAGATCGTACGATATACGATAGATTCAATATCTTTACCCACTCTATTGTATTAACACGCTTAGTAAGAAATACTGTTATCACTAAAGTAAAATACCAAAATAATAGATACAAAGGGAAGGAAACAATACTCACGACTTACATACTAACAGTAATAAAGCTTCAGCGTCGAAAGGCCTTTGTACTCGCTGTTATTATAAGTTCCGATGTTAACAGAGTGATGGAGTTCTCTTCGGATTTGTTACAATATGTGGTGATAATAAATCAGTGTTAATCACTACTGGGCTCGCGAGCCGTGTCTGTGTGAACATACACAATCACAATTGTGGTGAGTTTGAACGTTACTCTCACCACCGATCATCTTCTTTGTTTTAGCAATGAATTAACGCACACGATGTTTATCTAGAGTGGGGTAGATAATCTCGTGTGTGTGCCCAACACAACCGGAGCGGTTGCATTTGTAGTTGTTGGTGAACACTGTAATAAATTTACACTTTTGTCTGTATAGGAACATACATATATTATTGACAGTTATTAAGTTACAAGCAAAACGGTTTGATCACACATCTTTGTTACTATAGTGGGTAGCCCAAAAGCAGAGCCACAGAATGAATGTATGTCAAAAGTATTAATCATGGTGTGTGTGTTTACCTTGTGTAGCTTGAAATCAGATGATGAAGGCAATATGAGAATTAATATTTCAACCACTGTTAACATTACACTACAGACTATAAGTGAAATCTAAGAATCAAATTAAAGGTTTGGATTGATTGCGTTTAAAAAAACTGTAATTTTGTTGTTGTGGATAGTTGACCTGATGAGATTTACTTTTTGATTTTTATGATTCTTTGGCTTTAGGCCATTAAGTAGTATGTCAATATTATTAAAGTCTGGTTTGTGTCCTGTTAATGTGCAATGAGCTGCTAGCGCTGTCTTTTGTTCAAGAAGTTTGTCTGTTTTTTTTTGTTTTTTGATCCGATTTGTGTCCGAAAATTCTAGTTTTTAATTTTGTTATACTCGTAGTTGTTCCGACATATACCTTTTGGCATAAGTTAGTTCCGTCCCCATTACATTGCACTTGTCTTCTTTCTTAATTTTAGATTTTGTTTTACTACAGTTTTACATACTGCCGACTTTATTGTTTGATTTTAATGCTATTTGATATTGGTCCTTATTGTAAATATTCGATTTGCACAGTTTCTCTGAGAATCCAGGGATATAGTTGATGGTTTTAAACAGTTTCTCTTGCTTTGGTTCCTTTTTACGGTTTGATTTGGCATGCTTGATTAGATCCACAATGGTTCTGGGTCGGAAGTCATTTTGGCTTAATATATGGCGTATTTTCTGTTCGTTCTTTGGGTGAAATTGTTCGTTACTTATGGTTAATACCCTTTTAATGAAATTAATAGCTGTTTTTATTTTTATACCTCGATGATGCTTAGAATAAAAGTTGATCAATCGTTCAGACGCTTTTGGTTTTTGGTACCAATCCAACTTAAGTTTCTTTCCTTGTCTGATTACTATTGCGTCCAAACATGGTAGTTTTCATTGCTCTCCGTTTCATGAGTGAATTGTATGTTTGTGTTGAATGAATTCAAACTTTTGATTGCTTAAGCTGGAGTATTCACCAATGGCTTAACTTCATTTATAACCCTCTATTACAGAGAATATTGTTTTTCAAAAAGAACTGACAGTGTTGCAAAATTTTACTCATCGCTACCAATATCATAATTTCATCCCGGTGAAGGCAATTATCAATTGGCTTTTTAGCTTTTTGAAATGATGCCTTTTTAGCGAAAACCCGAACTCTTTAAGTGTCTAGTATTCTAAAATAAATGAGAATCACACTCACTTTTCGGCTTTTCCAAAACACATCAGAACAAAAATATTTGCAAACAATTATCAGCACGTATCAACTAAGAACTCATCGAGTTCTGTAAGTTGAAAAACATCGTCACAGTTGCCTGTGAGTGATTGTTGTTGGAATTTGTTACAAACTTCCTTGCGAGTGCCATTCGCCGTTTTTTGTTTGTTTTGTTTTTTGTTAAAGATTCAATCTCATTTGATTGCTTAAGCTGGTGTATTCCCCCAATGGCTTAACTTCATTTATTACCCTCTATTACAGAGAATAATGTTTTTCAAAACGAACTGACAGTGTTGCAAAATTTTACTGATCGCTACCAATACCATGATTTCATCCAGGCGAAGGGAATTATCAATTGGCTTTTCAGCATTTTGAAATGATGCCTTATTTAGCGAAAAATCTAACTCTTTAAGTGTCTAGTATTCTCAAATAAATGAGAATCACACTTACTTATCGGCTTTTCCAAAAAACATCAGACCTACATTGACAATTTGTGTAAGGAATGATTCACACGTGCAGAGAACCCAAAATATAAATTTTCAGCCAATTTGGTTAAAAAATGTGGCCAGAAACCCCAAAAAAAAACTAAAATGGGCGGTACTGTTACATGGGGGCTAAATCAAAACATGGACCTATATTGATAATTTTTTTTAGAGATTTGTTACTTGTAAAAAATATTATGTTACAATACAAGCTTCAGCTTCTTGAATTAAGGTCCGTTTTAATTGCTTCCTTCGTTCGTTTTCCCTCCAAAAATTTAAAATTGAAAATATTTGATATTTTCTTGATTCTTTCACGACAGTTTAAGCTTCTTGAAATGAAGGTTCATCCTATATCGACAGCGCCAGTAATGTAAACCGCTTATTCATCCAGATTAAATTCGATTTTGTAAATAGTTTTCAATAATTTATTGGAATTGAATATTTTTAAAAATATATATTTTCAGAATAATGAACTTATTTATTTGAAGGGAAATACAAAAGTGACAAAATATGAAAAATATGTTTAACAGGAAATGAAAATTATGAATATTAACTGTAAATTCAAATATGCCGATAAGTAGAATTATACAAAGTATTGATATTATAATAATGAAGAGAACAAATCTATAAATTAATCATTTATAATAAAAATGTGTGTTATATCTGTTTATAATTATTGAATTAATGGAAATAAAGGGAAGAAGGAATGATATTTAGCTATTTACCTTTTTTTAAGAAAATAGATTATTAAATTAAATTATAAAATTAATAAATATAATTATTATATTCGTAATGATAATACTATCATTACTCGCGTTTTGCCTCGAGCCTGGTTGATGAGATCTTTTACCGTTTTATTGGGGAAGTCATTCATTTTTAAAATGTTTTTAATTTACTGACCTCAAGCCAAACTAAAACTTACAGCCTGTTTCTGTATGTCGAAAGAAGAATGTGTGCGAAAGAAACACGCCCATACTCTTGTGTGTTTTTCAAATTTGTTTTTTGTTTTGAAGCAAAAGCAAAGGTAAAATTATTTCGAAAACTAAAGGTCGGGCGTGTTTCATTCGCACACATTCTTCTTTCGACATACAGAAACTGGCTGTTAGAAAAAACTTCAGTCCAAAGGTCAACTATAACCATACAACAAATTTTATGTTAAAATATTGTTTAAAAACAAGAAAATTGGAATTCGGCTATGTATTTATTTTGAGTTTAACGGCTACAAGAATTATAAGTATACCTCCTTTTCCTTTTCTTTTTGTATTTTATAATTTCAAATCCGAATGACAGCTATAGAGCAACCCCAAATGAATGATGGTAAAACCATATCTTTAAGTGTGCAGTCAACTGGAAGACGAACTAACCCATCCGGCGAGCTAAGCCGCAGCCTAACAACTAGTACCATCCCCACCTACCTGACCGTTACATATCATTAATAAAAACTTCCACTTTAATATCTTTCTTAAAAGGAGCAGCCCTTAAAAGCAATTTTAAACAAATCTAAATAATATCAGATCGTACGATATACGATAGATTCAATATCTTTACCCACTCTATTGTATTAACACGCTTAGTAAGAAATACTGTTATCACCAAAGTAAAATACCAAAATAATAGATACAAAGGGAAGGAAACAGTACTCACGACTTACATACTAACAGTAATAAAGCTTCAGCGTCGAAAGGCCTTTGTACTCGCTGTTATTATAAGTTCCGATGTTAACAGAGTGATGGAGTTCTCTTCGGTTTTGTTACAATATGTGGTGATAATAAATCAGTGTTAATCACTACTGGGCTCGCGAGCCGTGTCTGTGTGAACATACACAATCACAATTGTGGTGAGTTTGAACGTTACTCTCACCACCGATCATCTTCTTTGTTTTAGCAATGAATTAACGCACACGATGTTTATCTAGAGTGGGGTAGATAATCTCGTGTGTGTGCCCAACACAAACGGAGCGGTTGCATTTGTAGTTGCTGGTGAACACTGTAATAAATTTACACTTTTGTCTGTATAGGAACATACATATATTATTGACAGTTATTAAGTTACAAGCAAAACGGTTAGATCACACATCTTTGTTACTATAGTGGGTAGCCCAAAAGCAGAGCCACAGAATGAATGTATGTCAAAAGTATTAATCATGGTGTGTGTGTTTACCTTGTGTAGCTTGAAATCAGATGATGAAGGCAATATGAGAATATGAGAATTAATATTTCAACCACTGTTAACATTACACTACAGATTATAAGTGAAATCTAAGAATCAAATTAAAGGTTTGGATTGATTGCGTTTAAAAAAACTGTAATTTTGTTGTTGTGGATAGTTGACCTGATGAGATTTATTTTTGATCTTTATTATTCTTTGGCTTTAGGCCATTAAGTAGTATGTCAATATTATTAAAGTCTGGTTTGTGTCCTGTTAATGTGCAATGAGCTAGCTGCTAGCGCTGTCTTTTGTTCAAGAAGTTTGTCTGTTTTTTTTTTTTTTGTTTTTTGATCCGATTTGTGTTCGAAAATTCTAGTTTTTAATTTTGTTATACTCGTAGTTGTTCCGACATATACCTTTTGGCCTAAGTTAGTTCCGTCCCCATTACATGTTATTTTATATACTACATTGCACTTGTCTTCTTTCTTAATTTTAGATTTTGTTTTACTACAGTTTTACATACTGCCGACTTTATTGTTTGATTTTAATGCTATTTGATATTGGTCCTTATTGTAAATATTCGATTTGCACAGTCTCTCTGAGAATCCAGGGATATAGTTGATGGTTTTATACAGTTTCTCTTGCTTTGGTTCCTTTTTACGGTTTGATTTGGCATGCGTGATTAGATCCACAGTGGTTCTGGGTCGGAAGTCATTTTGGCTTAATATATGGCGTATTTTCTGTTCGTTCTTTGGGTGAAATTGTTCGTTACTTATGGTTAATACCCTTTTAATGAAATTAATAGCTGTTTTTATTTTTATACCTCGATGATGCTTAGAATAAAAGTTGATCAATCGTTCAGACGCTTTTGGTACCAATCCAACTTAAGTTTCTTTCCTTGTCTGATTACTATTGCGTCCAAACATGGTAGTTTTCATTGCTCTCCGTTTCATGAGTGAATTGTATGTTTGTGTTGAATGAATTCAAACTTTTGATTGCTTAAGCTGGAGTATTCACCAATGGCTTAACTTCATTTATAACCCTCTATTACAGAGAATATTGTTTTTCAAAAAGAACTGACAGTGTTGCAAAATTTTACTCATCGCTACCAATATCATAATTTCATCCCGGCGAAGGCAATTATCAATTGGCTTTTTAGCTTTTTGAAATGATGCCTTTTTTTAGCGAAAACCCGAACTCTTTAAGTGTCTAGTATTCTAAAATAAATGAGAATCACACTCACTTTTCGGCTTTTCCAAAACACATCAGAACAAAAATATTTGCAAACAATTATCAGCACGTATCAACTAAGAACTCATCGAGTTCTGTAAGTTGAAAAACATCGTCACAGTTGCCTGTGAGTGATTGTTGTTGGAATTTGTTACAAACTTCCTTGCGAGTGCCATTCGCTGTTTTTTGTTTGTTTTGTTTTTTGTTGAAGATTCAATCTCATTTGATTGCTTAAGCTGGAGTATTCCGCCAATGGCTTAACTTCATTTATTACCCTCTATTACAGAGAATAATGTTTTTCAAAACGAACTGACAGTGTTGCAAAATTTTACTGATCGCTACCAATACCATGATTTCATCCAGGCGAAGGAAATTATCAATTGGCTTTTCAGCATTTTGAAATGATGCCTTATTTAGCGAAAAATCTAACTCTTTAAGTGTCTAGTATTCTCAAATAAATGAGAATCACACTTACTTTTCGGCTTTTCCAAAAAACATCAGACCTACATTGACAATTTGTGTAAGGAATGATTCACACGTGCAGAGAACCCCCAATTTGGTTCAAAAATGTGGCCAGAAACCCCAAAAAAAATTAAAATGGGCGGTACTGTTACATGGGGGCTAAATCAAAACATGGACCTATATTGATAATTTTTTAGAGATTTGTTACTTGTAGAAAATATTATGTTACAATTTTTAGCTAAATCCGTGGATTTTTGTAGGTAATATCCTGAAAATACACTGTTATAGGGTGTATATTCCCCGGCGTCGCAGTTGGTCGCAAATAATCTATTGAGAAATTAATAGTTCGAGAGCTCCTCTAAATTTGTGTACCATTAGAACTGTGGAACCCCGTGAAACTTTTAGTACTGAACTGTAACGTTAATACAATTACTTCAAAGCACACAAATATTAAGTATTAAAACATAAATTGAGAGTGAAGATTGCATTCAGACGGTAAGGCCTCGACACATAAGAAGCATGGCATTCCTGCTTAAGTCATATATGGTAAATGACTAAAGACCAAGTTCGACCTAATTCAAATCTGATCCTGAAATCTCTTTATTATGTTGAACTTGGTTTTTAGTCTTTTATCAGATATGACTTCAGCCAGAAAGCCATGCCTCTTATGTGTCGAGGCCTTTAGACAACAAAGAGGACCAAGAGAATGCGAGAATAAAACATGTAGGAAAAGCGTTAAGTTCGGTCGGGCCGAACTTTTTATACCCTCCACCACAAATTTCAGTGGATCAATTTCGGTGGATTAATGTGGCCACAACCTTCAAAATACCGAAAATCGGAAGGTACCGTTCTATGGGGGCTATATGATGGCGTGGACCTATAACTAAAAATTTCTGGGGGAAAGTTTTATACCCCCAACGACAAATTTCAGCCATCTCGGTGCTATAATGAGGTCAAAAACTTCAAAATACCGAAAATCGAGATATCGACCTATGGGGGCTATATCAAAAGGTGGACCTATATAATCACTTTACGGTGGAAATGTTTCTTAGTCTCTGGAAACACAAAATACAAAGTTACAACCGATTCTGTTGTCAAATGGGACTAATACATTCAAAATATATTAAAATGACGCGTACTTTTTATGGGGCGTTATATGGGGGCTAAACCAAAACGTCGACCTATATAAACCAACTTTGGTAGGAATGTTTTTTGGCCTTTGGAGACACAAAATACCAATTTACAACCAATTCGGTGGTAAAATGGGACAAATATCTTAAAAATTCCTTAAAACGACGACGCGTCACGCGTCATTTTGTATGGGGGCTACACGAAAGCGTGGACCTACATAGCCCGCTTTCAATACCAAAAGTACATACGTACATATAATAGATTTTCCCAAAATTTCATCCACCTACGTCAATCCGTTCGGACGCTAGAGTGATTTCCACAGACGGACATGGCTATATCGATGTAGAATTGCACGCTGATCAAGAATATATATAGTTTGTGGGGTCTACAATTATTGTTTCGAGTAGTTACAAACGTAGTGACAAACATAATATACCCCCATCCTATGGTGGAGGGTATAAAAATAGTCTCTCTAATTGACGACCTCTTACAACATACGAAATTGAATATAAGGGATAAACTAATAATTGACACAGTGAGCAGAACAAAGCAATTTTTAAAAGAAACCAAACCAGTTGCAATGCATAGATCAGATTATGAGACTAAAATGAAAACGATTTTAAATGATATCTGCACTTATTAAAAATTAAAAAGGGACCCAACAACAACGTTACAAGTACAGAACAACAAATTAATAGAAAAACTATACAAACTGAATATAATTAATATAATGGAGTAAATGCAAATGCCCCAACATTTTATGGCCTTCCAAAGGTACACAAAGACGGTACCCCACTCCGACCAATATGCCCTTTAATAAATTCACCTGCTCACGGGCTCTCAAAATACATTGCCGATTTTTTAAAACACTTAACCGATGAATCACCATATAATATAATGGACGCAATAGAATTTAAAACTAAATTAATGGACATAAATATTGAAGAAGGCGAGATATTAATATCATTTGACGTGGTGTCTTTGTTCCCTAGCGTACCAATAAATTTTGCTTTAAAAACAATCGAGGAAAATGAAATATTTTAGAAAAATATACAAAACTTACCGGGTGCCACCGTTGTGCAATGGTATGCACACCCGCCATGCACGCTAAAGGTCGTGGGTTCGATTCCCAGGCCAGGCAACATCAAATTTTCAACGGTGGCGAAATACCCCTCAGTGATGTTGTTCCTGAGAGAGTCGCTAGCCTCTATCGACACAAACAGTGATGCCATCTTTTCTTTATGTTTTTAGTCATAATTTTGCGATTTAATTTTACCGATTTTTGTCGGTAACAGCAAAAATGAGTTATAGAATCCCACTACTGGTCTCCATTACATTTATAAATCACTAGCGGAACCCGGAGCGCTTCGCTACCCCGACCAAGATAAAATATAGTGGAATGCTATACTTTATGTTTTTAGTCATAATTTTGCGATTTAATTTTACCGATTTTTGTCGGTACCAGCAAAAATGAGTTATAGAATCCCACTACTGGTCTCCATTACATTTATAAATCACTAGCGGAACCCGGAGCGCTTCGCTACCCCGACCAAGATAAAATATAGTGGAATGCTATACTTATATTGAAATTATTCTTTAAAATTCTTTAAAGCATAAGTATAGCAGATATGAAGACTTTCTATACACATTCAGTGCCGTGTATGGAGCTTATGTTATGGTATTTTTGTATGGTGCAGGTAGTAAGACTCCTGCTAAATCCTTTCGTATAACTACACCTAAGTGGTGACATTTGCAAACCATAAATGTAACCTTTACAGAAGAGAATTAAATTAGGAATAACGTTTTTCCATAATAATAATAATAATAATAATAATAATAATAATAATAATAATAATAATAATAATAATAATAATAATAATAATAATAATAATAATAATAATAATAATCATAATAGTAATAATAATAATAATAATAATAACAATAATAATAATAATAATAATAATAATAATAATAATAATAATAATAATAATAATAATAATAATAATAATAATAATAATAATAATAATAATAATAAGTGAATCCACTCCAATACTACAAAATACAACAGAAACTATCGTAACAGAAATCGGGCAAAATACACTTAATAACATACCAGAAAGTCAGGAAACCATACATATAACACCTCCAACACAATCTACAGAACAAATCACCGATATTACATCATCAACCATAGCAGCATTCAACGAAGCAAAGATTAAGTTCTCAGAAATCAGCCCCGAAAATAGACCATACATCCCAAAACCAACAGCCTCAAAACTATTAACCAAAATCACCTCAATAGTAAACAATCATATCCTACCCCAAGAAATAGCTGGACAGGAGATCACCTACAATCAACTCATTGAACTAATATACTGTAGCGCAAACACAATAACCACCCTAACAAAATAAACAAATAAGTCCAACACAGCAAAACGAAATAGTCCAACAAACAGACATAATCGTAGAAACACAAGCAAATTCAGCAACGCAACGTCAAAACAGCAAACCACCCAAAACCCCCGTTGGCAATCAAGAATAGAGGGAAAGATAAATGAATATAGACGGGATCTAGGCGTAATCACAAGCCACATTAATGAGAAAACTGGAAAACGGTGCAAGAACAAGCTTAACAACATAAAACGCAAGTATACTATCCATACACACACAAATCCAGCAAACAATTCAATAGAACAGAAAAGCTCATGAAATATACAAATCGGCTACGAACATATATGAAAAGCTATCAAAGATCCACGCAAAATAAACAGTTTTACACAAATCAAAAACGATTCCTCACAACACTACACCCAAAAATTATTAACATATTTAAAAATATGATATTACAACCGGAAAACATACAACCTAATATGAGCGCTGGCATAACATACCTAAAACCCAAAACGGACAACCCAGAATCCCCGGCCCAATACCGGCCAATAACATGCCTAAATACAGCATATAAAATATTCACGGCATGTATAAGCCAACAAATTTCCGAATACTGCGAGTCACAAGACATAATCGCGGAAGAACAAAAAGGATGTAGGCAAGGAACAAAAGGATGCAAAGATCAACTTATCATAGATAGCACTATCACAAAACAAGCAATAAAAAATCGAAAAAAACATGTACGCTGCCTTCATCGACTACCAAAAAGCCTTCGACTCTGTACCCCACTCCTGGATAATTGAAGTGCTAGCAATATACAAAACTAACCCAGTTCTAATAAAGTGTATAAGTCAACTAATGACGCACTGGAAAACTATACTCCACATAGGAAGTGGAAATGATAGTATCACATCAAACCCAATCAAAATATCGAGGGGTATATACCAGGGCGATTCCCTAAGCCCATTGCTTTTCTGTCTATCTCTGAATCCCCTTTCCACACTCCTTAAAAATAGCCAATATGGATTTAAACTTAAAACATCCGACAATCATAGGATTTCCCATTGCTTCTTCATGGACGATCTAAAAATATACGCAGGGACCAAACCCAATCTAAACCAATTACTAAAAATCGTCGAAGTATTCTCCAATGACATTAAAATGACATTTGGAATTGATAAATGTAAAACACAAAACATAACCAAAGGTAAATACAATCCAGGAGAAGTATTTTGCACGTCCGCAGGAGAACAAATAACCCCACTTTTAAGGGAGGAACAATACAAATTTTTGGGTATCCGGCAAAACATAACCATAGACCATACAATACATAAAGCAAAGATAAAAGAGGAATTCACATATCGTGTCCAAAATATTTGCAAAACCAAACTAAACGGAAAAAAACCTAATTAAAGCAATAAACACATGTTCAATACCCCTTCTAACTTATACATTTGGTACAATATCTTGGTGCGCCACAGACCTCACTGTCCTGGATAGAACGGTCAGGAGAATGCTAAGCAAGTACAACCATCATCACCCCAAGTCATGTATGGAAAGGTTATACATTCCAAGAAAACTTGGAGGAAGAGGACTACTAAACATCCAGAACTTACACGATAGGCAAATAAAAACACTAAGGGACTACTTCAATACAAAAGCAGCAGCCTCCACACTTTATAACGCAATTGTAAGCTCAGACGATAACCTAACACCACTAAACCTTAAAAATAATATACAAATCCCGGAAACTACACAATCACTACAGCAAAAATGGAAGTCTAAACCACTGCATGAAAAGTATCCCAACCAAATAGATCAAACATATGTCGATATCGACAATACAACTAACTGGCTTAAATACAGCAACATATATGCCGAAACCGAAGGGTTCATAATGGCAATACAAGACGGTGTAATACAAACAAGAAACTACAGGAAATATATCATGCATGATAACTCAATCACCGACGACAGATGTAGGAGGTGTGGAGGAGACCCAGAAACAATAGCACACCTGTTAAATAGTGGTACCATCCTAACCCACAGCCACTACACAACAAGGCACAAAAATATAGGGAAGATAGTATATATAAACATAATCAAATCATTGAATATTAATGAAAACACATCATATTACTACAAATACCACCCAAAACCCGTAGTAGAGACAGAATACCACACGATATACTGGAATAGATCAATCCTGGTAAACAACCCACCAGATATAACTATACCAAATAGATCAGACATGGTGATAGTAGACAAGAGGGCTCATGCTGCAAAAATTATAGACTTCGCTGTACCACTAGATAACAACATAACGGAAACAATCAACAACAAAAAATCAAAATACCAACCGCTAGCACAATACCTAAAAAATGTATTATCATTGCAGAAAGTAGAAATACTACCGATCGTAATTAGCTCATTAGGAACAATACCCAAGGAAACCACAAGAAGCATTGAACATGTGAATCTAAGCAACAAAATTCTCACCGAAATGCAAAAATCTATATTAATTAAAGCTACTTCGATAATAAGAGAAACTATTGGATGAGGAAGTGTAATGGATATATAATATCCCAACAGAGCGCAACCTGTGGTCATAGACCCGGTGCGTAAATTCCAGCTACCGCTGAGAATGTCACAACTCATATAATAATAATAATAATAATAATAATAATAATAATAATAATAATAATAATAATAATAATAATAATAATAATAATAATATAATAATTGTTCCACAAACATCCCATACGGGACAAGGGAGACCTCTCTCATATCAATGAGTGCACCCCGATTCATATTAGCTCAGTGATATGGGACCTACAGTTTATCGCCGAGTCCGAACGGCGTGTCCTAAGACACCTCTTGTAGAGAAGTTTTGCATGGCTGAAATACTCAGGAAATGTCGCCAACATTACTGAGGGGTATAATAATAATAATAATAATAATAATGATAATAATAATAATAATAATAATAATAATAATAATAATAATAATAATAATAATAATAATAATAATAATAATAATAATAATAATAATAATAATAATAATAATAATAATAATAATAATAATAATAATAATAATAATAATAATAATAAAGTTAAGAACGTAGTCGACACTGCCGACCAATTATAATTGTTCGAATCAGCATATTACTTCTGCACGCGCCCAACTCATACCATCATCGAAAGCATAGTTCCATTCACCTTTACTTACGACCAGCTAAAACCACTGACCAAGCATTGCACGCGCATCCGGCCCAATTACACTATTCCCTGATCATGCATTTCCCACGACTCAAAATATATGCAATACCATCGATTGGGGGTTCTGTTGAAGACATTAATCGAATACAGAAGTCAGTCTTAGTTACGCAGTCGATTGTAAACGTTGTCTTATAATTAAAGTGTCAAGTAATTCAAAGTAATAATATAAGTGTCAAGTAAATTAATAAAGTGAATTAAAAGTGATAACTTCAGTGTTTTACTAATAGAAACAGGCACCGTGGTTGCCTTTGAAATATATTTTTTTAATTTAACTCGACTGGAAATCCTTAACTGGCGCCCGGGGCAGGGACACCGCTACAAAAGTGAAAAGTGTAAAAAAGCGGGATCCTTAAAATAACAAAAAATTCTGCGAATCCTACGGGACCCTCCAGAATCATTGTTAGTTATCCTCCTTCGCCAAACCGGTATTCCTGGTGATCAATTAACCCTAAAATATCACAGAAGGTTACCGGAGTGAATGTGAAGCTACCCGTACCCGAGTAGGTTACCGTGAGCATAAAAGCGGTTTTCCAAAAAGGAAAAATACGGACCTTCCGCTAGGATAACAAAGGATATCCAGTCGATCGCGTCGCGTCGCGTAACTAAGGCTCAACGAGCAAAAAATACATATCCTTAAACGGAAAAAAAGAATAAAATATAAAAATCAAAAAATACTACACAAAAAAGGAATAAAAATCCTTTAGAAAATTGAAAAAAAGGAAAGAAAAATATTCCACAAAGGAAAGAAATATCCTTAAATAGGAAAGAAAGAATAAAATATAAATCAAAAATACCAAACAAAAAAGGAAAAAAAATCCTTAAAAAAATTGTAAAAGAAAAGAAAGAAAATATTCCAAAAAGGAAAGAAAGAAATAAAGGAAAGGAAGAAATCCTTAAAATTTTTTCAAATAGAATCCAAAGAAGAGAAAATAAATCTTAAATAAAAAATCCTATAAAGTGAGAAGTGAAGTGAGAGTGTTCAAAAACGAAACAAGCCGTATAACCAGGTGAGTCCTTATACCATTCCAATTTGTGACAATAATGGAGGAAATGAGAACGACTTTGACAACCCTTACGGGGTTGTCGAAGGTCGACGAATTCTATTCAACTGTGAATAACCAGTTGTCCCTGATAATTAACAAAATAAAAAGTGAATCATATAGCGAAGAAACTATTAATGCTTTAATAAGTACCCATAGGAACAGAGCACTAGACATATTTATACGAGGTCTTACCCCGGCTCTGTCCAGAATGGTGATCATACAAAGACCAAGGACATTGCCCGAGGCATATTCTGCTTGTCTTGAACTACAAAATCTAACAATGAGGAATAATATTTTGCATCCAGGAACGCATAAGAATTCGCAGTCAACAATCAGTCCAACAGATACATCTCCACCTACACCAGCTCGACCACCCAAACATTACAATAATTACAACAGGCAGAACAATAACTTCAAAGCCAATAACTGGCAATCAAAGAATAACAGTCATGACTATAACCCGAATTATAGGCCAGTTCCATACCCCAAGAAACCGCAAATCAAGCATGGCCTATGGAGGTGGATCGTTCTGTACAATCAAGGAATGTTAATTACATGAATCGCCCCAGGCAACCTGAGAAAAGACATGGATCTGAAATTCATAATAGGGACAAACAGCCGCGTATTTTTCACCTAGATGCTAATTGTGAAGATCCTGATCCACATGATATCAGTGAGGAAGCACTGCCTGACGAAGTCAATGACGAGACGAGTGAACAGAATTTTATGGAGGAAGGCCATCAAGCCTACCTTACATAGAATACGTAGAACGGAAAAATAGAATATTACAGTTTTTGATCGACACCGGCTCGAACAAAAACTTTTGCAGCCCAGACCTGTCTGCCGGAAGTACACCCTTAATTAAACCAATTGTAGTTAATACGGCGGGTGGAGAAATTTTGATAACCAAAAAAATAACAGGAGCATTTTTTTCCAGGTTTGGAATATCAGACAAAATTACCTTTTACATTTTACCCGGACTAACAACATTTCATGGAATTATAGGTGACGACTGTCTAAAAGAACTAGATGCATTGATAGATAGAAGGGAGAATATTCTCCTTATCAGAAATAAGATAGTAATTCCCCTAAAGGCTAAATTCAGCAATGCTTTAAATTATGTACTAGACGATTCGGTACCAGTTAGTACTCGAGAAAAAATTAATCAACTTCTGGAAAAATACAAAAATTTATTTGGGCCAATAGACAAAAGTCAAGCAGTTTCAACGAATGTAAAAGCGGAGATACGAACAACTACACCTGACCCGATTTATACTAAAAGTTACCCATACCTAGCCGCAATGAGGGAAGAAGTAGAGAAACAAATTAAAGAAATGTTGTCTGAAGGAATAATACGTCCATCCAAAAGTCCTTACAATTCCCCCGTTTGGATAGTTCCAAAAAAATCTAAACCAAACGGTGAGAAACAATTTAGACTGGTCATCGATTATAAGAGACTTAATGCAGTAACTATACCAGATACATACCCCATACCCGACATTAACGCTACATTGGCAAGTCTTGGTAATGCCAAATATTTTACAACTATAGATTTGACTTCTGGGTTTCACCAGATTCCAATGAAACCCTCTGATATACCGAAAACTGCATTTTCAACGATGAATGGTAAATTTGAATTTCTACGATTACCTTTTGGATTAAAGAATGCTCCGGCAATCTTTCAGAGGATGATCGATGATGTTTTAAAGGACTATATCGGAAAAATTTGTTATGTCTATATTGATGACATAATTGTGTTCGGTAATAGTGAGAAGGAACTACTGAATAACGTTGACTTAGTTTTTGGAAAACTCGATGAGGCTAATTTGAGAGTTAATATTGAAAAAACTCACTTTATGCAAACAGAGGTTGAATTTTTAGGATACATCGTGAGCACGAGTGGGATAAAACCGGATCCGAAGAAGATAAACGCTATAGAAAATATCTTACCCGCAAGTAACCTCAAGGAACTAAAATCATTTTTAGGAATGACATCGTATTATAGACGGTTCGTTAAAGACTACGCAAAGGTAGCGAAACCTTTGACAAATATGACCAGGGGGGAAAATGCACAAGTTAAAGCCAACCAGTCTAGGAAGATTCCTATAGACTTAACCGATGAGGCACTTGTAGCTTTTCAAAAGTTAAAAACTCTATTAACATCAGCGGAGGTTCTAGCATTTCCAGAGTTTGATAAGGCATTCAACCTTACAACAGATGCATCAAACTATGCTATAGGTGCTGTCCTTTCACAAGGAGAAATAGGCAAAGATAGACCGATTGCTTATATATCTCGTTCACTTAATAAAACTGAAGAAGCATATGCAACTAACGAGAAAGAGATGCTAGCCATCGTATGGGCGCTTGATAATCTACGGAATTACTTATACGGTGCCAAATGTATAAAGATATATACGGACCATCAACCACTTACCTACGCATTAGGTAATAGGAACTTTAACTCCAAGTTAAAACGATGGAAAGCACGTATAGAAGAGTATAATCACGAGTTGATCTACAAGCCTGGTAGATCAAACTTCGTCGCTGATGCTCTTTCTAGATTAAAAACAAGTGTCAACCACATCAGCGAGACATCGACGGATACTGCTAGTGAAGGCGATTCGCAATATACAAGAACAGCATCGGAAGGTACAGTAATAGTTTCGGAGATCGATAACGAAGACATTGAATCCACAGGATCAACGGCTCACAGCGCAGATCAGGATGCTTCCGACCTTATACCCCACATGCAAGTCCCAATTAACGTTTTCCGAAACCAGATAATTATACAAAATGGACCGGAACTCCAATCAAATGAAACACCACACAAGAATTTCATACGTCATTATGTTTCGTCTCGTGAATGGAATCGAGAAACACCACTACGAAAATTAAAAGAATTATTGAACCCAGGTGTGGTTAATGGTATAAAAATTCCAGAGTGTTATTTGTCGATATTACAAAGTCTCTATTTGGAGCACTTTTCAAAATACAAGATCAGGATAGCCCAGAACAAAGTTACTGACATTAACTGCGAAAACCGACAATTCGAAATACTCAAGGAAGAACATTGTAGAGCCCATAGGAATGCCAAAGAAAATAAGAAACAAATATTAGACAAATATTATTTTCCTCACATATTTGCACACATTCGGAAGTTCGTGGCAAATTGTGATATTTGCAACACAAATAAATATGATAGGAAACCTACAAGACCACAATTTCAAGAGACACCTATACCGACGATGCCTTGTGAGATTTTGCATATGGATATAGTTGAAATTCAAGGTCACAAATTTATATCAGTACTTGATTAATTTTCAAAGTTTGCTAAGGTATTTCACATCAGCGATAGGTCAGTCCTGACAATCAGAGAAAAACTCGTGAAAATATTACATTTTTTTACCGCTCCGAAAATTCTGGTAATGGATAACGAGAGTAGTTTCATTAGCCCATTAATTAGAGATTTTCTAGAAAGATTGGGTATAAAGATATACCTAACTCCATCACAACGCAGCGAAGTGAATGGCCAAGTAGAGCGATTTCACTCTACTCTTCATGAAATTTACAGATGTTTAAGGGCAGAAAAGGCGGAGCTTAGCGTTCTTGAACTCACATACGTTGCGGTGGACAGGTATAACAATACAATACATTCAGTCACAGGAAAAAGACCGAACGATATATTTTTTAACAGATTTAATACAACAGACTTTGACAAATTAATAGAGGCACGTATAAGTATAAATAGAGACCTTAGAAATATTATAAAGAGAAATGCAAAAGAAAAAAATAAACGCATGAATATGAAACGTTCACCACCGAGAAAATTTAGGAAGGGCGATGCTATTTTTTCCGAATTAAAAACATACAAGGCAAGAATAAGCCAGTTTATTGGAAAGAAATTGTAGATAAAGATAATAAGGTCACAGTTCGCACGGTAAGTGGTAAAAGGATACACAAGGCACACATAAAAAATCTGAAAAAAATTAAATAAAATCCTCCACTTCCTTCCACTGGATTTATGAATTACTGAGTGTGGGGACGATTCCCATCAGTTGAAAGGTTCAAAAGGTGTCCATGGCTTAACGAGACTTCCTTTTGTTCTTTCTTATACTGATGGAAAATCATTCTATTACTCAAAGAGAAAAATCATGATATATGAATGGCAAATGCCTAAAACTGGAAACATTACGATTTCAATGATTATAATAAATGGCCAAGACAAAAATTAATGTAAAATATGTTAAAAATAAAAAATGAAGTAGGGAAGATTCCTATCGGTTAAAGGACTAAAAAGTTGTCCATGGCTTAAGAGACTTCTTTTTTACCTTTCTTATAATGATAGATAATCGACCTTCACCTTATAAAGAAAAATAGTAAATTGAAAATTGGGATATCCCCATGTACACTGGCCAAAAAATAAACTAATTTAAAAAAAAAAAATGTAATCAGATACTACAACCAAAAATAAATATATATACTATATATATTTACAATTATTACATTATAGAGATATGCTTTTATGAGAAGTCTTCACCATCTTGGCAGGCTTTGCCATATATACATTGGAGGGAGCAAAGATTTTTCAGTATGACGTCCCCATAGTGACCATTCGAGTGGGAAACGCGTGGATAATAGATGAAAACTTCAAGTTGGTTCACGTTATCAACCTACAGGACTACGCCAAAATTGCAGAGGAAATTTCTGAACTGGTCGGGAATAGGATGCCACCAACCCAAAAGAAGCATATGATTGAGTACCAAATCGGCCAAATCAAGAAAATGTTGGAGGAATTAGGTTGCGCTACGAAGCAGAAGAGATCCATAGATTGGATTGGGTCAGCATGGAAATGGGTAGCCGGAAACCCTGACGCAGCGGATTGGAATAATTTGCTCAGAAGCCAAGACTCCATCGTTAGAAATAACAATGAGCAATACAAAATCAATGAAAATCTTCTTAACTCTACGAGAGATGTAATTCGGAAAACCAATGAACTTGTCGACTCCATTAACCAGATAAGCAACGGCAGAGAAAACGAGGAAATTGGACAGAACACCATGAACCAAGTCATTGTCTTGAAGGACGTCCTCAAGGAGATAATTAGGGCATGCCAACTGGCAAAAAATGGCATCATCAACACCAATCTCTTAAACAAAGGCGAAGTCGAGGATGTCATAGACGAAATGGAAACCTTGCCATATGCCATTGAATACGGCACTCCATCAATTTATACAAATGGATCCGTGTTACTATATGTGCTGTCCATACCAAAATTGAGAAAAGATCTTTACCATCGACTCATCCTCAGAGCCCCTATTAAAAACGGAAAACAAATCGAACTACCCTACGATGAAGTCCTTGTTAGCGAAGCTGAAACTTATGGTGTTTATAGCCCTTGCCTACAAATCAATAATGTAACGGTATGTCGACAATCTTCACTAAAGCAATTACCTGAGGACACTTGCATATCACATCTTCTTAAAAGCAGAAACGCCAGCTGCCGATACAAGCTAACAAATGAACATACTATAGAAATGATCACTACGGACATCCTGTTCCTTACTAACTACAAAGGTGCTATAAATCTCCAGCAACACACCAAAACCCTCAACGGAACACCAGTCCTAATGAGTGTAACTACCGAAAGTTTTGTTTTGGACATTGATCACGTACATAGCATTGGATTGCGCAACATTCAAAAACTTCAAAGCCTTGCTTCGAAACTGGATATATCTCTAGGAACTTACATTACGATCTTAATACTAGCTGGCATCTGTATTGGGATTCTCTGGCATAAAATCACCAAAAAACTAAACCTGCCAACAATCCAATTACCACAAGCCATGAATGCCCCTACCCATGTGATCTGCGGGACGCAGATTTTTAAGGAGGGAGGAGTTAAGAACGTAGTCGACACTGCCGACCAATTATAATTGTTCGAATAAGCATATTACTTCTGCACGCGCCCAACTCATACCATCATCGAAAGCATAGTTCCATTCACCTTTACTTACGACCAGCTAAAACCACTGACCAAGCATTGCACGCGCATCCGGCCCAATTACACTATTCCCTGATCATGCATTTCCCACGACTCAAAATATATGCAATACCATCGATTGGGAGTTCTGTTGAAGTCATTAATCGAATACAGAAGTCAGTCTTAGTTACGCAGTCGATTGTAAACGTTGTCTTATAATTAAAGTGTCAAGTAATTCAAAGTAATAATATAAGTGTCAAGTAAATTAATAAAGTGAATTAAAAGTGATAACTTCAGTGTTTTACTAATAGAAACAGGCACCGTGGTTGCCTTTGAAATATATTTTTTTAATTTAACTCGACTGGAAATCCTTAACTATAATAATAATAATAATAATAATAATAATAATAATAATAATAATAATAATAATAATAATAATAATAATAATAATAATAATAATAATAATAATAATAATAATAATAATAATAATAATAATAATAATAATAATAATAATAATAATAATAATAATAATAATAATAATAATAATAATAATAATAATAATAATAATAATAATAATAATAATAATAATAATAATAATAATAATAATAATAATAATAATAATAATAATAATAATAATAATAATAATAATAATAATAATAATAATAATAATAATAATAATAATAATAATAATAATAATAATAATAATAATAATAATAATAATAATAATAATAATAATAATAATAATAATAATAATAATAATAATAATAATAATAATAATAATAATAATAATAATAATAATAATAATAATAATAATAATAATAATAATAATAATAATAATAATAATAATAATAATAATAATAATAATAATAATAATAATAATAATAATAATAATAATAATAATAATAATAATAATAATAATAATAATAATAATAATAATAATAATAATAATAATAATAATAATAATAATAATAATAATAATAATAATAATAATAATAATAATAATAATAATAATAATAATAATAATAATAATAATAATAATAATAATAATAATAATAATAATAATAATAATAATAATAATAATAATAATAATAATAATAATAATAATAATAATAATAATAATAATAATAATAATAATAATAATAATAATAATAATAATAATAATAATAATAATAATAATAATAATAATAATAATAATAATAATAATAATAATAATAATAATAATAATAATAATAATAATAATAATAATAATAATAATAATAATAATAATAATAATAAGTGAATCCTGAGAGCGTCTGTCTTGGAGCGAGCGGCTCTCGGGTCAGCGTCTGTTTTCCAGGTCAGGGACGGCTGTCCAACAAACGTCTTTCGGGTAGGCAGACGTCAACAAAAATACCCATAAAACCCCCAAAACAAACTATGCAGTCACAAAACAATAATAACAACACAAATACAACAAATCAACAAAATAACACAACCGAAGAGAGGACAACCCACATCACGAGTCCACCTATCACCCGCGCTTCGCCTGTCTCTCGAGAACAGACGACCGCCGAGATAGGGCTGCCGCGGCGCAGAATTAAATGGACACAAGACATGAACATGTCAGTCCTAAAGGCTTACTTCAGAGCTACTCGCGGAGAAAACCCAATTGGTTACAGACAGCAGATGTACACTTACTTCCTATCCGAATACCCCGAACTATCGCATCTTACGCAGCAAAATATAGCGGATAGAAGAGCCGCGATAATTAGGAACAACCTTATTCCTACAGCTATACAGGAAGAAATACGACGGAACGTCGAACACGAGTTAAAGCACAATTCCACCACTCCAATACTACAAAATACAACAGAAACTATCGTAACAGAAATCGGGCAAAATACACTTAATAACATACCAGAAAGTCAGGAAACCATACATATAACACCTCCAACACAATCTACAGAACAAATCACCGATATTACATCATCGACCATAGCAGCATTCAACGAATCAAAGATTAAGTTCTCAGAAATCAGCCCCGAAAATAGACCATACATCCCAAAACCAACAGCTTCAAAACTATTAACCAAAATCACCTCAATAGTAAACAATCATATCCTACCCCAAGAAATAGCTGGACAGGAGATCACCTACAATCAACTCATTGAACTAATATACTGTAGCGCAAACACAGTAACCACCCTAACAGAACAAATAAATAAGTCCAACACAGCAAAACGAAATAGTCCAACAAACAGACATAATCGTAGAAACACAAACAAATTCAGCAACGCAACGTCAAAACAGCAAACCACCCAAAACCCCCGTTGGCAATCAAGAATAGAGGGAAAGATAAATGAATATAGACGGGATCTAGGCGTAATCACAAGCCACATTAATGGGAAAACTGGAAAACGGTGCAAGAACAAGCTTAACAACATAAAACGCAAGTATACTATCCATACACAATTTGATCCAGCAAACAATTCAATAGAACAGAAAAGCTCATGAAATATACAAATCGGCTACGAACATACATGAAAAGCTATCAAAGATCCACGCAAAATAAACAGTTTTACACAAATCAAAAACGATTCTATAACTCCCTATCCACACCTCCCATATCTAATCCATCCACCCAAAACAATATAAATATTGATGAAATAGAGTACTTCTGGCAAGCAATATGGAGCCATGAAGCAAAACACAATACACACCCCATTTGGATAAACACTCTACTCGAGGATATCCCAACAAACCTCAGTATGAGTAACCATCTAATAACAGAGTCCATGTTTAAGAAAATAATACGTAAACTCCATAACTGGAAACAACCAGGACCCGATAAAATACACAAATTATTAACATATTTAATAATATGATATTACAACCGGAAAACATACAACCTAATATGAGCGCTGGCATAACATACCTAAAACCCAAAACGGACAACCCAGAATCCCCGGCCCAATACCGGCCAATAACATGCCTAAATACAGCATATAAAATATTCACGGCATGTATAAGCCAACAAATTTCCGAATACTGCGAGTCACAAGACATAATCGCGGAAGAACAAAAAGGATGTAGGCAAGGAACAAAAGGATGCAAAGATCAACTTATCATAGATAGCACTATCACAAAACAAGCAATAAAAAATCGAAAAAACATGTACGCTGCCTTCATCGACTACCAAAAAGCCTTCGACTCTGTACCCCACTCCTGGATAATTGAAGTGCTAGCAATATACAAAATTAACCTAGTTCTAATAAAGTGTATAAGTCAACTAATGACGCACTGGGAAACTATACTCCACATAGGAAGTGGAAAGGATAGTATCACATCAAACCCAATCAAAATATCGAGGGGTATATACCAGGGCGATTCCCTAAGCCCATTGCATTTCTGTCTATCTCTGAATCCCCTTTCCACACTCCTTAAAAATAGCCAATATGGATATAAACTTAAAACATCCGACAATCATAGGATTTCCCATTGCTTCTTCATGGACGATCTAAAAATATACGCAGGGACCAAACCCAATCTAAACCAATTACTAAAAATCGTCGAAGTATTCTCCAATGACATTAAAATGACATTTGGAATTGATAAATGTAAAACACAAAACATAACCAAAGGTAAATACAATCCAGGAGAAGTATTTTGCACGTCCGCAGGAGAACAAATAACCCCACTTTTAAGGGAGGAACAATATAAATATTTGGGTATCCGGCAAAACATAACCATATACCATACAGTACATAAAGCAAAGATAAAAGAGGAATTCACATATCGTGTCTAAAATATTTGCAAAACCAAACTAAACGGAAAAAACCTAATTAAAGCAATAAACACATATTCAATACCCCTTCTAACTTATACATTTGGTACAATATCTTGGTCCGCCACAGACCTCACTGACCTGGATAGAACGGTCAGGAGAATGCTAAGCAAGTACAACCATCATCACCCCAAGTCATGTATGGAAAGGTTATACATTCCAAGAAAACTTGGAGGAAGAGGACTACTAAACATCCAGAACTTACACGATAGGCAAATAAAAACACTGTGGGACTACTTCAATACAAAAGCAGCAGCCTCCACACTTTATAACGCAATTGTAAGCTCAGACGATAACCTAACACCACTAAACCTTAAAAATAATATACAAAGAATCCCGGAAACCACACAATCACTACAGCAAAAATGGAAGTCCAAACCACTGCATGGATCAAACATAAATAGATCAAACATATGTCGATATCGACAATACAACTAACTGGCTTAAATACAGCAACATATATGCCGAAACCGAAGGGTTCATAATGGCAATACAAGACGGTGTAATACAAACAAGAAACTACAGGAGATATATCATGCATGATAACTCAATCACCGACGACAGATGTAGGAGGTGTGGAGGAGACCCAGAAACAATAGCACACCTGTTAAATAGTGGTACCATCCTAACCCACAGCCACTACACAACAAGGCACAAAAATATAGGGAAGATAGTATATATAAACATAATCAAATCATTGAATATTAATGAAAACACATCATATTACTACAAATACCAACCAAAACCCGTCTCGCTGTAGCCTTCAAAGAGGTCGCACGCATCGTCGCATACAAGCATAACAAACGGTTTTACCAACAGAAAGTGAAACGCAAATATTTCCAAACTTTATTAAAAATAAAGCATTTGTATCTATCAAATCTATTGTGAAATACGCGGTAAAAAATCCAAATAAAATGTCGGTAATCGAAGAACAAAGTAAAATTACTTGCGGACAATGTTCATTAGAAATAAAATCAATTTTATTCGTTCGTTGTTATTATTGCAATAACAATTATCACTTCTCCCCGTGTTGCTCACTCTCTGAGAGCACATATAAAAGCATGGGTCAGACCAAAAGAGTTGTGTGGAGATGTAAAAAATGCACCATAAAATCTCCCAACGTAGCTAATTTGGTGCTACCAACTGAAGATGAACAACAACAACAATCCATGAACAGACAACAAGGCAAACAACAAAGAGATGACAGTGATGAGGCTAGCAATAGCAAAAGATTCAAAAACACAAACACACCAACAACGTCAATATGCAAAAATACGTCTCAAAGCAGAGATATAGAAGATGTAAAGACAAGTTTGTGTAGTTTAGAAATCTGCATTAAACAACTAACCATGAGTATAACAACAATGAGTGCTAAACTTGATAAGACCACAGAAGAAATGAACAATAACGTCGCAACACTTACAACACAAATTCTTGATTTGTATGAAAAGTATAGAGAGAAGAGTGCACAAATAAATGATCTCAATGAGAAATATCGAGAGAAAAGTGCACACATTGAGAAACTCAACCAAAGAATAGAGAGGTTAGAGCAAAACTTGATAAACAAAAATATTGAAATTAGCAATGTGCACAATATGGATATCGAGGTGAATGAACTGGTATCCAAAATATCAGAGAAAACAGGAGTTCCAATTAGCAACAACGACATGGAGAGAATTGTCAGAATAGAAAAAAAGAAAAAAATTGTTATTGAGTTTGCATCAATACACAAAAAACGAGAGATCATGAAAAAAATAACGAGACATCGATTACAAATATCTGATGGAAGCAAAGGAATGTAAATGGAGATATGTATGGGTACGAAATGGGAGTATATATGCCCGAAAAAATGAGAATTCACGATTTATAGTAATAAATAATGCTTCAGATTTGGAAACGATAACCGAAACTAACTAAAAGAAACACAGCTTGCTAATTAAATGTTCTCATACCAAGAAATTTACAAACAAAGTTAAAGCGAAAGTGGA